>NW_015548201.1:120633-128187 GCF_001515605.1 Sinocyclocheilus anshuiensis | reverse complement strand
CGGATGCACGAGCTTGTCGAGTGAATATATCTTTCTCACGGACATCACTGGAAAGTTTGTAGTTCGGTCGGATAAGTCAAAAACAAGTAAGTAAAACAATGCACAACTTACTTGACGGTATATAATTTTTGATATTTTTTTTACTAGTGGGTGCAGGACACTATAGTTCATTTATGTAAGTGAGGATAGCAAAAGAAAAGTAAACCGTGACAAATTATACCCAAGATTTCTTCTTACAGTGGACTACCCAGCTCGGTATCGGCAAGTACCAAAAATAAAAGTATCGGTATCGGGCGAGTACTGGAAAAAGTGGTATCGGTGCATCCTTAATAATAATAATAAAAACACACCCAGATCCATCACTTTTCTCATATTTTATTGGATAAGACTGCTCAACCACATTTAAGGCGGTCATATCAGAAACTAAATCAGGACTTCCAGCTACTAGAATGAGACAGATAAATAAAGCTGAATGCACTGGTGTTCACCCTCTGATTTAGTACAGATGACGGGACAAAGGAGCTGGTTGCGAAACGTGTTTCACAACCAATGACTTTGTCTCAGTTACTAATTAGTGCCACACAATTGCAAGTAACATTTTGCTTGTTTTACAGCAAATACAAAATATTAAATTAACATAAAACCTAGATGAAGCATTAATCTAAATATCTTTATTAACACTGACTACGTTTACATGGACATCAGTAATCTAATTATTTACCTTATTCTAAATAAGCTAATATTATGATTATGGTGTTTACATGAGTTGCTTTTAGAATATTCCTTTCATGTTCCCGTTTTACATGTTATAGTACATAGTTTGATTAATGGCACACGTCATTACGTCCCACGTGACGCCATCCGACGTCCCCTCCGGAATTGCACTTCAGTAATGCGACTAAAATAGGAATACTCCACATGCCTTAATTCGATTTGTTTACTTCGAATATGACTTTAGCCGGATTAAGGTAATCAAAAGTCTGTTTACACTTTACATGGTAGATTCTTAATCAGAGTACTGTCTTAATCGTGTTAAAATCGGATTATCGTTGTCCATGTAAATGTACTCACTGAGAACTGGAGTTGGAACCATGAAATATAACAGTAGGTGATGTCACTGTAATCACATGCAGTTAAACACGTCAGCAGGGGGCACTAGAAACAGAGAGCGAGAAAGAGATCACTGCGCAAAGCATCTGGCATAAGTGTAGGCATAGTGTGTGTACTGTTAAGTAACTGCATTCCTGTAAGTGATGTATGTGTGCCTGATAATATTTACACTCACTTTGTCAAGATAATGAACATCTTTATGAGCAAGAGAGTTTGTGAGTTTAGTGCCACATGTTGTTTAAATTGTCCCTTTATGCATCAGAGTGTGTTTATGTTTGCGTGTGTAGCTCGTGTGTTATGTTCTCAAGTTGCCAGGGGGCCCAAGCTAAGCTCCACATGGTGTGTGAGCCAGATGGCCTCACTGGTGGCTTCTACCTCCTCAGTGTTTCTGATCGGAGCAGCGAGGTTCCGGAAGTCATGTCGGAGTTTGAAAGCGACAGTGACATCACCCTCCTCCCTCTGCGGAATCACTTTGATGAAGAAGCCAATCTTGTTTGACTTTCTAAAGGTTACCACACTGAAGATACAAAAGAGTACAGACTGTTATTCATGAACGGCAAAAACACAGGAAACGATGCTATCAGATGTTTAAAAGCAGATGCCCCAAGAATATTGACTAAACTTGTAGCTGCAAACTTAAATGTTCATCTATAATACAAGTTCTGCTCTATCAACAGCATTTGTGGCATAATAGTGATTATCAGAGGAAATACATTTGGCATTCAGCTCAAAAATAAAGCTTCTATATGCTGTATGTACGTTTTTTACCTTGAAATATCAGTTTCAAAATCATTCTGATGGTACACTGACTTCTAATAAAGCGAATGGCTTCGGTTTCTTCCCCACGCTTCCCCTCAAACATCTGTTTTGGGAGTATGCAAGTTTGTTTAGAGCGGTACGAAATTCCACAAAAAGGGTGGACTGCTTTACGGCAGCAACAAGAGCTAATTTACAGCTAACTACTGTAATACGACAGTGATATACTTACAACAGTGAATTCTATTTAACTGTAGGGAGCTCAAGTCACAAAAATACACAAAACTACATACAGTTGCTTTAATATACAGACCCTATGCACAGGATTTAAATCTGTAATGCACAGACAGAAGTTAATCTAGAAAAGTATTCCCGCTTCAAAAAGAACGGTTAAGAAATTAATTCCTATAAAGCTCATATCTGTGTCAAACCACTTACAATTAAGCTTTTAAGTCTTTGAGAATACTGACCCAGTTTACTTTTCACTGTAAATGCCTTAACTCTAACCGCAATTTTTAGATTTTTAACAATAACCAATAAATTGTATTCCTGTGGCTCAGTGGTAGAGCATTGCGTTGGCAGCACAAAAGGTCATGGGTTCGATTCCCAGGGAACACATACTGGTAAAAAATGTATAGCCTGAATGCACTGTAAGTCGCTTTTTAGCGTCTGCTAAATGCATAAATTATTATTAATTAAATTATTATTATTATAATTAATTATTATTCATTAATAAATTGCAGAATTTCACAGAATGGATTTAAATACAGCTAAATGTGTTAAAGGAATGGTTTTCCAAAAAAATTATAATTCTGTCATCATTTACTCACTCTTAAGTTGTTTCATACCTGTTTGAACATCTGTCTTCTGCTGAACACATAAGAAGATATTTTGAAGAATGTTCATAACCAAACAGTTGCTGGTTGCCAACTGGAAGTCAATGTGGACCAGCAACAGTTTGGCCATCAACATGCTTTAAAATATCTTCTTTTGTGTTCAGCAGAAGAAAGAAAATCAGACATACGGTACCTGAAAGCATCATCAAAATAGCCAAAGATATTTCAGGAATGGGGGTGTGATAAAATTAGTGAACGACTGATGTTCAAATTCAAAGCAGGCTCCATGCAGCCCTACTTATTAATAAATAAATAAACCTATTCAAAGTCTGTGCCCCAGACTCTGTATTACTGCAATCTTATCTTCTTGGTAATTTATGAGCTAAATTGATTTATCTGCTCTCAGTATCCATCAGCAGAGGTGGTTCTTACTCTGGGTCATCCTGAAAACCCTGAGGTTCAGCCAGTTCATCATACTCAGCGGCGGCATCTTTCCCTGCCAGGACCAGTTCCTTTGAGGGCACCAGCACCTATTAAACAATAATTTTTCATAATAAATCCATGGGGGCACAACACAAGGCAATGACACACTGCAGCACAGTAATGGTGAAGCTGTAATGACTCTATCATGTCCCCTGCAGTGGCCCACTCAAGGTAAACAATGTCTGTCTGGAGACTGAACTGAGTGGTTGCTTTTGGAGCAGTGTTAATTTTGACAGCAAATTTTGATTTAGTCTTAGTCATAGTCTTTTGACTAAAATGCCATTTAGTTTTAGTCATATTTTAGTCATCTGAATTGTTTTAGTTTTAGTCGACTAAATCTACAGTAGATCTAATGGGTTTAGGTAGTGTAATGCATTTATTATGCATTTCTCTAAAATTTCCAATCTCATTATATAGGTTTGATATTAAGGTTTTATTATGCAATATAGACACAGATTTAACTGCTGTGACACACAATATGCCTTTATATCAACATTAAATAAAACCACTTCTCATAAAGAAACAAGAACATGGTCCTGCTTTCATTGAAATACCAATGGTTATATAATATTCATTTTTTATAACAATTTACCACATTCTAAATAAATTTAGATTAATCCTTATTAGGGTTACTAAAGTCAAAAGCAGTGAGTGATTTTCTCTTTCTTTTGTTGCTTGATTAACATCAATGACACATTCAACAGCAACTAAATTAGGCTGCTGTCCCTTTAAAACAGAATGCAAGGATGTATTATACTGATACACATCCAAAATTCTCCCAACTGTTCACGCTCACTTAAGACGTAACCGAGTGTTTACGTGAATACTCATCAAAACTGACCATTCGGCATCATTTTGTCTGTATTTCTCTGTGCAACGCGAAAGAGAACTGAATTCAGTACTCGTGCGCTGTGTGAGATGTGCTTTTCTGTGTGTGTGCGCTCAGAAAACCGGACCGAATTGAGTTCTCTTTTGCATCGTCATGCTTTTCAAATTTATCCATATGTCTGCTCTTTTCTTACTCCCATATATTGACATTTTTTTACGTTTTATGAGATGTGCAGCAATAGCTTATGTCCCACCGGATAGATCAACAGGCATTACATTTAAAATGTCCACATAACCTCCTTACCTCACAGGAGATTAGTTCTGACTGGATCTCTCTCTTCCCAAATCGTCCCTCCCTAACATTTTCCCCTCGTTTTTATTCGTTGACGAAAATATCAATATTTTCATCATAGTTTTTGTCATTCAAAATGAGTTTTTATTTCGTTATCGTCTCGTTTTCGTCGGTGAAAAAATGTTGTTGACGAAAATTATTCATCAATGAAATTAACAGAGAGAGTTTGGAGAGTCATGCTTCTGCTACAGCTTCAGCTCAAGCCATATAAGTACAATTGTCCAAATCGAAAACCAACCAACCGCATTGAGATGTCTTGGGCTTAAATGGCTTAAAATTACTTTAATGTTTAAACTGACAAGACTTAAAACACGTGAGAATGAAAAACTTTCTCGAGAAAGCAGCACTGGCCTGATCGTTAAGATAGTTTTGGGGGGCTAAGGTGACAGATGGGGGGACTGAAACCCACCTAAAAAGGGTTTAGAACTGCCCCTGGTATAGCGTGCGTAATTATACTGAAACATAAATATATAACCAGTTTACCTGATTCAATGTGATGGCTGAGCTGGTTTCTGAGATAACAACATGCCAATCCGTGGTTGGATTTCCGACACGGCTAATCGTAAATCATCTTACACTGTCAATAAGTGTGACCAGGGTTGCCAGGTTTTCACAACAAAACCCGCCTAACTGCTACTCAAAACTACAAAACGCGGCAAGTGTTAAAGTAGCGCAATTCCATGGGAAAACCGCGGACTTGGCAACACTGAGCGTGACTGATACTCGAGCCAACTCTGCTCTAACTGTCGACTAGCAGTGGGAGTCAGATTGCCCCCTAGTGGATGGCTAAAGATTTAACTCCTATTCATAAATTCTCAAGGGAACGTCTCTGAATTAACTGATGCAGGGGGGTGCACTCCACAGGTTGAAAACCCCTGTTATAGGACATACAGTATACACTGCTTATAATTAATTTAAATCACTATAATTCATATGTACTGGTAGTTATATAGGCTCAGCTGTGGTGTTTTACCTTAGCAGTGCTGTTAATGTCATCTGGGTCTTCCTCTTCACAGGTGTACAGAGACACATGAGTGATGTTCTCCACTGGGTTGGTCAGGGTCAGCAGAACCTGACTCTCCTGTATTACAACAAAACACTACAATTACTTACAAATGTAAAAAGTTCTATAACTTAAAATGACAAAGAAGTGTAACCAGACTAAGCCTCAAAAGTTCAAATAGTCTTATTTATTAATTTATTAAAAACAGAAAACAGATAAACGGCATAATTTCTTTAAGTGTCCCAGCATTAATCAAACTTGCCTTCATATGACGCAGGTTTGGAATGGACATGATTCTCACTTCAGGAATGTAGCTCCTGTAAAAAAAACACCACAAATCGTTAGATGATCGATTTCATACACACTCAAAGAACAGCAAATAAAATAATTCAGGGCACAAACACATGACTTACACTGCCACAAGCTGGATTTTGAACTTTATTGAGGTTGGATTAAATTCTGGTTTGCTCAGATTGTGCTCACATTTCTGAAATTAATGGATGAGGAACAGTAATTAACAGTAATTTAAAGTGTTATTTAACAGATTTGCAGATTAGCTCAAGGGAATTTAATACAAATATGAAATCAAATGAGCTTTTCAGATATAAACTACCATTCAAAGGTTTGTGGTCAGTAAGATTTTTTTGTTTTTGAAAGAAATTATTGCTTTTATTTAGCAAAGATGCATTAAATTGATCAAACGTGATAGTAATGTTACAGAAAAATCTATTTCAAGTTCATGTGAACATCCTATTCATCAAAGAATAATAAGAGCACCAAATTAGCATATAAGTTACATTTAAAAAAAAGGTTTTTTTTTATTGTAATATTTCACATTATTACTTTTTTTTTTTTTGCTCAAATAAATGCAGCATTGGTGAGCATAATAGACTCCTTTCAAAAAAAAAAAATCTTACAAACCATAAACTTTTGAATGGTAGTGTAAAAAAAAAAAAAAAAAAAGCTGAATGATTTTAGCTCAGTAATTCAATGACAGCGTTTTGAATGGCTTTCTCTGGAGTGAAAGAGAAGCTGTGGATGTATTTACATACCCTGCAACGCAGAGAGCGTTTCATTAGCAGGTGCTTGTGTCTGGGGTGCAGCTGTGAAGCTCCTGCGGGCTGAAAATCAGGCTGTAGCAGCCTCTGGCGAAGAGTCGTTACTGTATCAAAACACAAGCAATGTTTAAAATATGCATCATATAACCATGTCAATAAAGATCTAGTCATAAAATCACTGCCTTAAAATAGAAAATTTGGTTCAGTTATATCAATTTAAATTCTTACACATTTGATTATGAACATTCAACTTCCAAAATCACCCCATGATACCTGTATGTCTGGATCTATATGGCTGTGCCTGCGATTACTGCACTAAAATGGTATCAGATTAAAACAATAATTAAGTAGTATTACTGGGTGAAGCAGGTATGAGACCAACCTTCAGGAAGGTTGACAGGGCGGGTGTAATAGTCTTCAGGCAGGGGTTCCACTTCATCCAAAGCCTGTGCTGGCTCTATAGTGATCTCCTTCTGGTCTTCTCCTTCTTTTAATCTGAGAACAATACAGCATCATATAGACAAAGTCCACAATAATTTAAAATGTGATGCATCAATTATATTGGTACTCAACATAATAATACCTGCCTTAACCATCAAATTTTTCTGAAAGGCAATACTTACGAAAGACCATACAGGGCACTGATTGGGGCTCCAGATCTCTGTCTCTGTAGTCTGGTTCCCAGTCCATACTTCTCCTTTCAGACATAAATACAGACCACTTAAGTCTATGATAATAAAGAGTTATTCTAGGTTTAAGGTACAGCTCATTATTGTTAGATGAATGCTAGTGTCAGACTGTTTGCTGAAAGGGTGCATTTAGTAATAGTTAACCATAGTTTAAGTACAAATGTTGTCTAAAAACTTGCTTTCCAAGAAACCAACTGATTGATTCAGGGTGAAATCTTGTTCTAAATCTAAATAATCAAATAGGTCTGCAACTAAACTTCAAGCATCATTAATAAACTCCAAACATAAATGCCAGCCATCCCGGACTGTGCCATTAAAGCTATTGCCTGCCAAATACAAAGATTCAATTGTGTAGAGAATTCCAAGTAGCAATAGTGAATCTCATGTGATCAGCAAAGTCATTTAGTAACAGATTACACATGCTAAACTGATGGAAGGA
>NW_015548201.1:76466-120588 GCF_001515605.1 Sinocyclocheilus anshuiensis | reverse complement strand
AGAAAGACCTTCTTAGTGTTTCTATAAGAATTGTGGGGGGAAAAAAATACCACTCACCACCACGTGAATTGTGTGTTGCTGGAGAGGGGTATAAAACCAAAAATATCAGCGTGCACAAGCAAAGAAAAGGAGAGAGACAGAATCAAGTGAAACAAATGCATTCAAGCAAACATTAAAGTGGCAGTTTAAAGCACAAGGAAACAAGGATTGCATTAGTAAATAAGACATGCAGCTCAAAGTGCTGTCAGTATCCAGTCATGTATTACAGGGTTAGAAATTAACCATCTGAAGCCCTCATTTCTCCAAATACACTACCGTCCAAAAGTTGGGGGTTGGTAAGATTTTTGAACTTTTTATGCTCATCAAGGCTGTATTTATTTGATCACAAATACAGTACAAACATCAATATTGTGAAATAATTTTACATTTTAAAATAACTGATTTCTATTTTAGTATATTTTAAAATGCAAGTTATTTCTGTGATGGCAAAACTAAAATTTCAGCATCATTACTCCAGTCTTCAGTGTCACATGATCGTTCGGAAATCATTCTAATATGCTGATTTGGTGAACCGTTGGGCTGCTTAATATTTTTGTGAAAACCATTTCTTCTCAGGATTCTTTGATGAACAGAACATCATTTTTTTTTGTAGAAATCATTTGTAGCATAATAAATGTCTTTACGGTTACTTTTGAGCAATTTAATGCATCCTTGCTAAAAAAAAAATAAATCTTACTAACCCCTAACTTTTAAACTGTAATGTATATGTACACCAAACAATTGAAAAAACATGTTATGTAGTCACATTTCAGATCCTGGTAGGTTTAGTAAACTTAGCCAGCTTTGATGCAAATTTTAAGTAAAGATGTAAAAAAAAATTGCACATTTTAGTTTTGTACAAAATGTGCAAAACATTGATTTAATTTTACACATTTTCACAATTTTAAAAAAACATTACAACACAAAATAGCAGTACTTCAGTGTAACTTAAGTTTTTAGACAAGAGACTGCCCAAGTTTAGACTCTAGACAAGACAAACCACACCCATTTAGTGCTTACTAAATGGAAAGTAAATGTTAGGTTAGAAGGGTGTTTCTAGACATGGTGGTGTGAGTGTTTACCGAGAACGCCTGAGGCATGAACGGCCGTCTTCGTGCCAGCTTCTTCCTGTCTCTCTCCAGCTTCTCTCTCTGGGCCAGCTGCTGGTAATACTCAATCAGCTTGTTGATCTATTTAGAGATAATAAGTGATTTGTCAACTACTTGAGACAGTTCGATGGAAAATGTAATATTAATTTAATAAGAGGAGATCTTGTTTTAGACATACCCTCTGAGTATGAGGGTTTTCAGGCTCCTGCCATCCTCCACTGGCTAATATATAAAAAGAACAACGTTTTACTACAACGTGCATGCAGATTAAAATGTTCTAACCAGGCACAAAGCGACAAGCAAAATGTCCTTATGTTAATTTCAACATTTTTTGGTCACTTGCTTCTATTTCTGTCATGTTCCAGCCCAGAGTGAAATATAATTGGCCCAAAATCCTTATTAAAATTCATATTCTGTGATGATGAGCTACAATTATGACCCTTTTCACAGTATTTCACAGTGCTGTCAATAACACTACAGTAAGCAAATACATTACTTCTGGTCAGAACATTAGAAGATTTTTATGTATATTTATAATATGCGTAAAACTAACCTACATCAATACAACATAATAATGATTTTAAACCATTAAAATTGAACCAAAATAGCCATCTTGGATTAAATAGGACAGATTATAGTTCAAATCAACTGGGTTTACTGATGAACCAATACTGACATTGGTACATATGTCCACATCAGGAAGTGCCAGAACTCACCCACAGATTTGTCAGCCATGCCTACATCTCTTGAGGTCCAGCGACAAAATCCACAGGCCAGGTAGTAGGCCTTCTTCATTGTGGTTTTGGTTGGGTCATCAGGCAGTGGTGCTGGGATGTTGGTGGCCCGTGTGGAGAGAGTGTGCATACAGCATGGACAGTCAAAGCAATTGGCACACCTGAAACCGGTGGATCACAGAGCATTTAACATCATTACGAGGAAACACAATCTATCTGACCTGATATAATATTATCATAGTCAGTTCATTAAATAAATGTAAATTACTGAATCTTGAATAGGAAAAAGTGCAGCCAGTTTTAATGTGCCAAAAATTCTATATGGCAAGTATGTAATTAGTTAATGTCAATGTCAAATTACAGATGATGTTAGATGATTGAGATTTCTTCCGTTATTCATTCACAGGCCTGTCAGATATTTAGCACAGATGTGGTTTACCTATTCTTCTTGAGCTTGGCCTCAGCTGACGGCATGTTCTCAAGACAGCTGGGACAGAAATGGGAATCGACCTATATAACGAGCATAACACCAAAACAATATTTTTAGACAAGCAAATGTGTTTTTGCTCAAAGAAAATGTATTGGAAAAGTAGAGAACGGCTACATGGAACTTGAATCATTGTGCCGGAGGTAAAATTCACACATTGCTTTAGTTAAAATAAATAAATAAACAATAATAAAAATAGCCCAAGCTGTCTCTACAGGGTGTGGTAGTGTTTATGCCCTCAAAATAACACGAATGGCTGCTGCAAGCATTAACACATTGATTTTGGAACCTCATTCGTCTTTTAATCGACATAACGGAAACGAACGAAAACAGCAGATTTTTTATTTCATTCAGAATACTACTAGCTTAGCTTGTCAAATCCCTAAAAAAAAGTGGGTGGTGCAGAAGTTAACTGACTGGTTTCACAGCCAATTGGATAGCGCTATTGCCGTATAATTGATGACAGAAGGAAAAACTAGCCAATCACAGAACCAGAATTCCTTCCACTTAGACCGATAGGCGGGTACATTACTGTCGTCAATAGCCTGTTAGCTCGCTCTTAGCATGGCTAACATCTATTGTGTCAACTAAATGTCACACACCGCGTTACTTACTTCATGTGACACGCATTCCAAAGATCGCAGCTCACTGCAATATCGGCAAAAATACAGCTGAGAGAGCGGAACGCGAATCTTTTTCTCGCCTCGGACGAGATAAAGCACTTTCTCTGGCTGCAGCAACGTCGCCATTTCTGACTGAGTTCCTGCTGCCTATGTAGGGCTTGGAATCGATTCCAAATAGAATTGATTCCGAGGCGTTAGGAATCGAGAGTCGATTCCAAAGGTGGATCCCATCAAGGGGAATCGATTCCTCATTCAGAGCCCTTTTCAGTTCAACAAAGCTTATCTATGGGTGCATTTCAAACGGAAGGCTGCACACATTTAAATTCACGAAAATAAACAAAATATTTTATTTTTATTACCATTCGCCCCCCTCATGCTCGCTAAAAGTGATTAGAAGTCTGATTAGTTTCCTGATTCGGATAGAGTTTTAATGAATCAGTTCAAAAAACGACTCCGAGGTTATTTTACGGTAGAACTGGCTGCACGACAGAATAGATCATGACGTGATCGAGGGTCTTGATCTTATTTCCATCTAAAATACTATTTTTTAAAACATTTCTATCAGCCAATGATAATTCTAAAAGAAAACGTCACGAGCACAGATCAGTGGCCGAGAGCGCATCTGATTGACAGATAAACCACGAGCTCTATAGTGCCCATATTATGCCGTTTTTAAGGTTGCTAATATTGTTTTATGAGTCTCCTAAAACATGTTTACATGCATGCAAGGTAAAAAAACACGTTCGTTTTCTCAAATGTCATTTTACCTCATTTCTAAATGATTCATAACTACTCGTGCGAAGCAGTTCAAAGAATCAGTCTCTCTAAACCCCTCCTTTCCGTGCGCCCTCACTGCTGCTGTGATTGGTCAGATGGCGCAGTCCTTTGTGATTGGTCCACAGCCGTAGCGAGCTTGGCTCTGGATTGGTCTACCGCAAGTTGCTGATTGACAAGAGACTGATTCGCAAGCACGACTGGAGCAGGACGTTTCTCAGTGGTAAGTATCAAGTGTTAACAAGTCTGTGGTAATTTATAAGATGTGATAAAACAAATTTACTCTCAAAAGTAGTTAGCTACAGGAAAAGCTACACTGTTTTAAAAGTAGCGTCGCTACTGTAAACCTACTGAAAAATGTAGTTATGTAGCCGCTACTTGTAGCTAGCTACTCCCCAACACGGGCAGACATTATGCAAATGTGTTACTTTGTGACCTAGAGCCGTAACAGAATAAGATTCGAATTCCTGACGACTCGTTTAGGCGATTGCCGGCCGACTCTTTTTTTTTTTTGATAGACAATAACTTTATTTATCGTGCACTGTCGGCTTCACAACTTTGCAGATAGTTTATGTTCACATATACAGCTACATGACACACTGCATGCAAGGTAATATTCGAAAAGGCATAATAGGGGCACTTTAATGTTCTGGTTATTTAGTTTCAGTGTACAGTTTGTTCATTTTGTGCAAAGCATGCAGTCAAAGTAAACTTCATCATTCAGCTGAACTGTGCACATTTTAGACACTTCATGTCTTGTTCAATTCATGCGATAAACGCATGTCCCTGCTGAGCTGTGGGCTATGACTAATTTCACGGGCAAAGCAGATACAATTACAATTTATTTATTGTCTTTTTATTTTTTTTACAAATAATGTTTTATATTATAAGAAGGATACTTTCTATGACCTTTATCCTGCAGTCATCATGGTGAGATTAGGTTCCTTCAGTCTAAATAAACAAGCATCGAAAACAACAGTGAGGAATCGATTCCAGAACCAGAAATCGGAATCGGACTCGATTCCAAAAAATTCAGAATCTAACAGCCCTATGCTATGGCAAGCCAAGAGATTCACATTTACGCTATAGATAAATCGCGTTTACATACAAAACGCCGTATTTGACGGCGTTTTAAACAATATTAGCGCCGTCAAATACGCCGTCCTGATAGCAGACGCCGTAAAAAACGCCGTATTTAATGGCGTTTTAGTATTTGTAAAAAGCGCCGCTTTTAACACCGTTCGGCCTGCCACAGGACGCCGTAAAAAAACGCCGTTCTGATTGCACAAAAGTGCGTGTTATTTACGGCGTTTTCCTTGTAGTATTCTTTTCCGATTGACTACTTTCCACCATTCACTCCCTCCTGCACTCCCGCTACACGATTCGTCTTCCATTTCCGGATCACTACCAGAGCTACCGTCATTTCCTGCCATCAGTGCTCCAGTCACAGTCCAGTGTTGCCGCCCTAGAAAGCGTTTCCATATCGCTCCAGTAACATTGAACTGCTCTCACCCAATTAATGATGAACAGAACCAGACCAGACTAATTTACCACAGATCGTTTTAGTGGAAGAAGTGCCTGTGAACTGATAGGAAATATTGATGTACAAAGTAACTTTTTGTATATTTTCATCTCTACTAACATTGAACATAGGCCGATTCCACGTCTTTAGCATACGTTTTGCCTACAAACAATGAAACAGTATAATAAAAAACAATATGATTTTCCTTTATAGATTACATTATGTGAGCGAGCTAAGCGATTGTCCGCGCTGCTGTCACCGCAGTCCTGACATAAACGAGCATCTGCACGCTGCTGAAGTTATAAAACGACACTGTTTTAAATGTATTGTAATATTTTTACTGAAGCTTCTCCAATATGCTATCCAATAACTGCGCTCAGACCCAGAGGATATGACTTGTTTAAGATGATCAGATCAAACCAGTTATTTTTTAATAATACCGAATCTGGGCTTGGAATATTTCTTTATTTGAGTGACTCAAGTTTGATTTAACAACAAATCTAAATACGAACAAAAATAAATTATTCTGCTTGATTGGACAGACGGTAAAGACACGCTGAGTTGAAAGGTGGCGTTTCAGCTCACGCACAAATGCATAAACTCATTTTTTATCCACGAATAAAAAATACGAAAAATCTAGCTTAATTTTCGTTTTTCCGTTCTTCTGACAGAACAAAATAATAAAAGCTAGTGATGATGATGATGATGATGATGGCCAAGTCAAGCCACAACTGATCGTCATGGGTCACGTCAAGTCACAGCTGATCTTCCGCCAGACAGAACGAAATAATAATAGTGATGATGATGATGATGATAATAATAATAAAATCAAACTGTTTGTCATTTCTCTTTATTTCTTTTTGTTCGTATTTAGATTTGTTGTTAAATCAAACGAGTCACTCAAATAAAGAAATATTCCAAGCCCAGATTTTGGAGATCTGTGGTAAATTAGTCTGGTCTGGTTCTGTTCATCATTAATTGGGTGAGAGCAGTTCAATATTACTGGCTGTGGAAATCAGCGGGCGTGGCTCATTATACTACATGGAAAACGCCATAAATAACGCGTGCTTTTGTGCAATCAGAAGGCGTTTTTTACGGCGTCCTGTGGCAAGCCGAACGGTGTTAAAAGCGGCGCTTTTAACAAACACTAAAACGCCGTTAAATATGGCGTTTGTATGTAAACGCGATTTATCTA
The DNA here is from genome assembly GCF_001515605.1 of Sinocyclocheilus anshuiensis. Taxonomy (NCBI): domain Eukaryota; kingdom Metazoa; phylum Chordata; class Actinopteri; order Cypriniformes; family Cyprinidae; genus Sinocyclocheilus; species Sinocyclocheilus anshuiensis. The sequence continues at coordinate 114,105 of NW_015548201.1, read as the reverse complement.
TAGCGTAAATATGAACCTCTTGGCTTGCCATACTATGCCTATGTAACGATCACACGTCATCGTACGTGATCGCCTTCTTTGCCGCTTTTGTGTCAACAGCGCCCCTGCTGTTCATACACAAACATCTGTGGATGTCTTACTGAACCTGTAGCTTCTCTTCTGTCCTCATCACATATGTAATCATTATTCTTACACAACCAAAATATGTTTGTATGTACAATTGCTTGTATTTTTCTCCACTGCCTCTCAGTCAAACTGTCATAATGTGTTTTATTAGGATGCCTGTTTGAGCTATGTTTTATGCATTTACCTTTTTTCCCCCTTCCACAAGAATGAACATCTTAGACGAAACAGCTGCTGCATAGTCCATTTTTATTATAAAGTCAAGTCTGTGTTGTGCAAAAGATACACCAACCAATCAACCAAGTGAGTGAGTCATTTGTTCTGCAAACACTATAATAGTTTAATCAAACAGAGGCAAACACCTGTTTCTGTTGACATAGCAACTGCACTGCAACCTCTTGGATTATTCATGTTTAACATAGTGAAATGTTTAATACCTAGTTTTTCCAAAATATTTATTCTGCACTTATTGTGCTTGATTTTGCACAGCCCTTATATATAATTTGCACTATTGTTTCTATTATATCTTAGTAAAAATAACAATAAAATTATATATATATAGATCTATCTATCTATCTATCTATCTATCTATATTAGATAGATAGATAGATCTATATTAGATAGATAGATAGATAGATAGATAGATAGATAGATAGATAGATAGATAGAAAACCAAGTTTAAAATAAAAGCACCTGGTGGTTTTGCTACTCTGACAGCTTTCATAATTTAGACAAATAATAGCTGAAAGCTGCCACTCAACTATACTTAAGCTTAATAGAAGCTTAACATTAAATGATCTGAAGCCGTCCGCTGCTGCATAGAATATAAAGCAACCTGTATGTGCAGGTGCAGTGCTATGCAGTACCATCTGAGCTAGTAAAAGAAAAATAATTAAATTATTTAATTGAATTAATTATTATGAAAAACAAAGGAAGCCAACGTAAAATACAAATCTAGGATTTGATCTGGTCTTTATATCATTTAAAAAATTATGGGTCTGTGAAGAGGGACCTACAGTAATCATGGCTCGAGTCGAGGTGAGTAATAATAATTTGTCATTTTTATTTCATTGTGTTGCATTAGAAAAGGCCTCATTTTGGCACCTTGGAAGGAAGAACGTCCAATTCAAAATCCAAGATCAAACATTTTTAGGTTTATCCTCTGTGCAGTGTTAAGTAGAAAGACTGAATATAATTTTCTTGTAAAACATACTCCAACAAGCTTTATTTACAACTTCAAAAGGTCATTTTTTACAGTGAATGCAAACCTGAAGTTTGTTTGCATGCATGTAACAGGATTTTTGTGATATCAGTGTTGCAGACGAGCTGATGAAAGACTGGTGACAAAAATAACTGTCAACTGTTTCACCACTATCAAGCGAATAACAGATTAGTGGGGGGTTTTAAGCCTCATTACAATAGTTATTTTAATAAAATGACAAATACATTCATTTCAAACTAGATTACAACTAAATCTTAGGTTAGAACTGTAAAAAAAACAGGTCATGGATGCATTCACTATGTCAATATGTGGGATGAGGCTGGATATTATTGGCTTGTCTGCGTCACTCTTCTCCAGTGTTTTTCATCCAGCTCAGCCACGCTTCATTCAGACTGCACACAGACAGCCTGCAGGGGCCACACGTCACCCTCATGGGGAACCAGAAGAATCCCTGGATCTCTGCTCTGGTCTTGGTGGGTCTTCTACACAATGTTAGTGGACTATCCAATATCCAGGTAAGATGTTAAGACATATACTTATCATGCAGTTTTTAGTCTTTAAAATATGCTATTTTGGTAACACTGGATTGCTCAGTTGGATAAATCTTTAAACCAGCAATAGAAAACATGAGAGTAAGGTACAAATGCACATTTTTATTGAATTAACGTAAAGGCATTGCTTTTTATTAAAGCAATAGTCTGAGTAAACAACATCCAAGTATTTGCATGTTACACTGAAGTAAATATAGAAACAAACTGGTATGAAACATCAAATGATCTTGTATAATCTCTGTTTTAAAGCATGTTTTTAACGCAATGCAGTAAGGACGTTTAGGTTGTAGCCCATAAATCAGTGTGATTTGATTGTGCACACTGTTTTCACCATGCAGTAGCAGCAGCAGTGGGTTGCCACAGTAACTGAGACTGGAAATAATTAAACAAATGGGGTAAAAAAAAATACAAGAATTGTGTTCAGATCTTATGTCCAGGGATATATACAGCAAAATAGCCGATTGTTTTGTAACCGATTTTTTTTTAAGCACTTCAAAAACCAAACAGCAAAAGTCAAGGAAAGGTAAACATTTACTTTGCCTGGTCAGGGTAAATCCACTACTACAGCTTCAAGGTGATATAACCCTAAAACATTTCTATTCTGAGAAATAGAGCTATTATATGATATTACAGTTTTATTCATTTTTTACTCTTATATTAGTCACATCCCGTTTTCTTGAAAATGAGCTTGCTCAGTGACAAAGGGTATGCCTGGGATTTCACAATTTTGAGTGAGAATACAAAGGTCACTGCAATGTTTAAATAATCTTTTTATTTCATGTTCACTACCGTTCAAAAGTTTGAGGTTGGTCGAATCATTCTAATACGCTGATTTTTTTTGTTCAAGAAACATTTCTTATTATTATCAATGTTGAAATCAGTTGTACTCCTTAATATTTTTGTGAAAACCGTGATAGATTCTTTCAGGATTCTTTGAGGAATAGAAAGGTCAAAAGAACAGGATTTATTTGAAATGAAAGTATTTTGTAACATTATAAATGTCTTTCAATTCAATGCGCCCTTTCAAGAGTATGCATTTTTATTCTTTTAAAGTATTTTGCCGACCCAAATTTTTGCATGGTATATTTTTCATGTTCATTTTTCATGCTTCTCTACTTTGTAACTGTGGTACAGCATTATTTTACATTTGTCTGTCTCAGGTCTGTAACCCAGGTGTAGGCGACACTATACACAACTATTGTGCGAAAACCATAAATGGGACCCAGTACATCCCATTCTCCCATTTTGCTGGGAAGCATGTCCTCATTGTCAATGTGGCCACCTTCTGAGGACTCACCTTTCAGTATGTGGGTAAGCATGCAAATTATTTCACTTAACACAAAAATATATATAAATATAAAAATATTAGTATGTACAAACATTACTTACGTTTGCAAATTAATATGTGCAAATATATATTTGACACCTCATGACAGCAAAGACTGAAGAGCAAATATGAAACCTGTTCATGATAATTGTATTGACTGAGCGATTTATATGCTATTTAGAATTGAATGCACTACAAGAGGAGTTCCGAGATGTTGGATTCACTATCCTCGGGTTTCCATGCAACCAATTTGGGATGCAAGAGCCTGGAAAAAATAATGAAATTCTTCCTGCATTAAAGTGAGTTCATGTTTAATCAGAAGACACAGTCTTTTAAGGCTTCTCAAGAGCATTTTAACCTTGAGGTTACTGGCCATCACTCATGAGCCACAACTACCTGAGCATCAGACAGTGTGCAATTAGCTTGTCTTTCTCATCCATCATCCCCTTTAAATTACTGCACATATCATATATCTTGAACCTAAAGGCTCTTTTCTGGAGTGATATCTGAAGCCACTTATCTGGCCATAACTCTCTAAAGTCTCTATTTGTTTTCCTTGTAGACAGACCCTTGATGAAACAAATTTCTCTTTGTCTTCACAGGTATGTCCGTCCAGGCAATGGATTTGTTCCAAATTTCCAGTTATTTGAGAAGGTGGATGTGAATGGAGTCAATGAACATGCTCTTTTCACAATTTTAAAGGTTGGTCATTGCTTAATAAAGCATTTTTTTTAATCTGAAATTGCTTGCAACACCTTATGCAAGAAAAGCCTTTTAGGATCAAGCTTTCAAGAAAAAAATGGTCCGTTAACACGAAATTGTTGAAATTTAAAACTATTTACCCATTTTGGAATATATAGAGGCCCCAAAAAGTATTAGAAAACTTAAATGACACTTAAGATATCTACATGTCATCCCATTCGAACAAATTGATATCATAGAAATCAATGAATACAACAGAAAATATAAAATGATATCAAACCAAGTGTCATCTACAAACATGAAAAAACAGTATAGCTGTTGTTTTATGTTAACTTAAGTGCACTTATGTTCACTTTTTGAAGCTGTAAAAAAAAAAACTGATTATTTGAGTACATTTTACAAGAAAATATTTCAGTCTTTCTACTTCAAAATTTCACATTCGATCCCATGTTTCTTTGTAATAATTTGTGAAATTTACTAGCAATTTCTGTGTGAAAATGGTTTCATTTTTTTTTTTCTGTGTTTCTTTCAAATAAATGCCTCTTATTTTAATATTTTGCAATAAAACTCCAAATACTTTTGGGGACTACTTTTCTCAATCTGAGATCTAAAGATAAAGAACCTTTATTTTTAAGAGCTCTTTCTCTTTCAGAATGCTTGCCCACCTGTGGGAGACAGCTTCGGTAACCCCACCAACAGATTGTTTTGGGAACCTCTCAAAGTCAATGACATCAAGTGGAACTTTGAGAAGTTTCTGGTGGGTCCAGACGGCAGACCTGTAATGAGGTGGTTTCCCAGAGTGAACGTTTCTGAAGTTAGGGCAGACATCTTGAAATACTTCCGTCAGCTTGTTCAAAAGGCTGATTAACTTTGAAATAGTGGATTTAATTGTACATTCATCCGTCTCTCCAGCATAAACTGTGTTAAACTAGTTAACACAGGGTTGCTGCAGGTTTTATGAAGGTAAATTTAAGACTTTTTAAGACCTTTTAAAAACAGTTCAAGAACATGTAAGGACATTATGTCAATGTTCTCTAACTCTTAATGTCTAGGGAGCCTCAGTATTTCTTGTTTTACAGTGCAAAAGTCTAAAGATGTCTAAAGATTCTTAAATCAGGATGTATAGAAAAGCGAGTGGACAAAAGAAGTTTTGTTTTTGATCAAAGTGAATTTATGATTTAAATGAACAAATATCTTTTTCAAGTGCATGCAAAATTTAATCCCATTACTTTATGAATTTAAGACTTTCTACTGCGATTTAAGACCTTTTAAGGCCTTAATTTGTGGAAGGGGTGAAGTAAGACTTTTTCAGACTCAAAGAAACCCTGTAACGGCAAGATAACATGGCAAAGTAAAAAAAAATGCAAACCTTTGTGAATTGGATTATTGTTACAAGAATTTGAACAGTATGAAATTGAAGTAAAAGGATTCTCAGACTGCTCCTTCCGGAGGCTGTCAAGGGGTCGGTTGGAGACTGGCATGTTGATGACGGGAAGGCTTGAAAACAGACACTCTGTGGTGCCTGACCTGAGGCCGAGGGTCAGCGGCAGCTCTTTACTGCATTCAGGCTGCTTTGCTGTTCCTTTTCGATCATGTCTCATCTCCTAAACAACCCTTTGAACTTACTGCCACCTCTGTGGATGTTCAGTAAATAAAGACTGAAATGCAAGAAACAAAATGCTTTCTTCTGGTTATTGCATTCCAGGGAATGTCAGATATGGTGATGCAACTTGTACTTTAACTCTCACACAATAACATTTGGAGGTTTAGACAGTTAGAATATATTTATTATACTAATCAGTTACAAAAGTTTCACACGAGGTCTGCTTTCACCCACTGGAGAAAAAGAGTCATTCCAAAAAGCACAAAACTGCCAACCAGTAAATGATGGAAACGAGTAAATAAAGCACACATCTCAGTGTGCAATCCAGCTCAAAAACATTTCGACTTGAAAGCACTAAACTTAACTCGCTCTGTTGGTTAAATTCAACCAAATATTCATAAAATAAATGCCTGCCTTTTTTCTTTTTTTACATTTACATGACATGTATCACACCATTTGAAAGTTATATTTTGTGAGCATAGAAACTTTTTGCGTTTGGTTCAAAGCATTGGTCAGTAAGGTTGGAGACATTGCACATATGCGGGAAAACAGCCTTCATGATGGCGGATGACCGTAAAAGCAGAAAGGATATGATTCTTACCCTGTTCCAAACAGTGTTGGGAAGGTTACTTTGGAAATGTAATAGGTTACAGATTACAAGTTACCCTATTTAAAATGTAATAGTAGTGTAATTATTTCAATTACTTTATTAAAGTAATGTAACTGATTACATTTGAATACTTTTTGATTACTTTTCAAAATTTTTAACAAATGTTTTAAAATAATTGTTTTGTTTTTTTTCAAACATTTAAAGCAGTCACGGTTAACTTTACAGTAGGACTCAACACTAGTTAGTATCAGACTTTCAAAATCCTTCTTCACTTGAATTAAGATAATAATTATTTAATTTAAAGCACAACCACCACAAAATCAGACTTCAGCAGCTATGTTTACTTTGAGATCATTCTGCAGTTAAATACAGATTTATGATCATAAGATATAGTTTAATACTAGCTTTTTGAAATCAAAATATTTGCATAGCCATGACAAGTAACACTGGCATCTAGCAATGCTTTGGGGAAAAAAAAAACTGTTAATCTTTAAAAAAAATAAATAAAGCATATACATAAACCCAAACAGGAAATTAAACAGTTATTGAATAAGCATGTGTCCTATTCTGTGTCCTAAACTCCTGAAACATTGGTGTCTCATATTTTAAAGCAGTCGATGCAATTTGGGAAAGAAATAAATCAAATCTGTATGTGTGTGAAAATATTCAGATGTAACCCCCTTTGTAATCTTTAACATTTTCATAAGTAACTGTAATTTAATTACACATTTTTTCTTAGTAAATGTAACAGATTACAGTTACATTTATTTTGAAATTAAATTACGTAATTCCGTTACATGTAACTAGTTACTCCCCAACACTGGTTCCAAACATATTACAATGTTTTTAAGTGCAACACTGGACCCATTGTAATCAGACACTTGGTGATTTGGTTATTTCCTCCTCGTGTTCAGCCCAAATCAAAAATTAGACCAATGAAAGTGGGTTGCACTGATGTGATGCATTAACTTATTTATTCTGGCCCACTTCCTGTGATTATGCATATGCACAAACACACAAACTCACATCCTACAGTCTTCCAGTAGCTACAATATGTAAAGGGAGACACAAAACAATACACTAAAGACAACATTACTTAAGACAATAAACCACACTCAGCTGTCAAAACAATAGATATAAATAACTTATCACTTCCATTTGCACATCGGGAATAATGTTTTTGAACACTGAATCTTAAAATATATTAAGCAAAACTACCGTGATATTTCTGTCGTCCAGATGAAAGCCCTCCATGATCAATTATCATTTCAATTTCAATCATATATCTGAAAGATCAACAAGCCATGTGAAGCACTTATTAAAGTGTTCCCAGAATATAATCTAATAGATGAAAAGGTTAACAGGTGTTGTATATGGCTTCAATAAACAGTAGGGCAGATGACCAGTCAGAGAGTAACGCCAGCCTGTGGTGACACACGCAGACGTTCAACAGTATGTGACTCAATCTCAATCACGGCCAGTGAAGGAATCATGAATCAGTTCGGTCACATTCTACTGTTAGCTATTTTCAAGACAATTCCCCTATAGAGTTACAATTTTTAGATACACATTTTCTCTAATTGCACATACAAATGTTTTTGTCAGTCTCAATCAATACCAACACGTGTCAGGGAATCACTAAATATGATGTTTTCAGGTGGCTATTATTAAATTAAGTGGTGGAGATCTAACTCTATAGGTAGATTGTCATAAGAATAACGTTCAATCATACTATCCATTAAATAACTGACTTCAATTCCTGCATAGAATTATATAAAGCAGATAATTTAAACTTCAACAATCATAAAAAGGTAAAATAATAAATGTATATACTCTTAATTTGCCAGAACAGTGTTTCACAAACAGGATTATAAAACTTAAGTATATAAACAACATTTTCATCAGTGGTAGATATATATATATACACAGTAGGAAAAGAAACAATAGTTCACACCATGCCAACTGAAAATAAACTGCATCATGCTACTAGCTGGGAGCCATTCCAGGAGAGAGAATATGTGGTTAGTGCTTTCCGGGGTCTATGTTCTGACGCTCCCTTTTCCCAAATCCAGTTGCTCCCATTTCTGCCAACAAAAAAATAAACAAGTTTATTTTAACTTTGTCCCTCATTTATAAAACATCGTTTACATTTTTTTGTAAATAATTAAAATATTGAATTTAACACTTTTATTCAACAAGGTTGCATTAAATTGATCAAAAGTTAAAATAAAGACGTTTACATTGTCACAAATAATTTCTATTTCATGTAACTTTCAAATGAGCGCCAAAACCGCATATGAGAATGATTTCTGTAGGATCATGTGACACTGAAAACTGGAGAAATGGATGCAGAAAATTAATCTTTGCCATCACAGGAATAAATTACATTTTAACATTTATAGTGTACAGAAATAAATGAACATTTACTATTACAGAATTATTAATTATCTGACACCAAAACACCACCAAATTCAATTTTGATCTTGACAACATGAAATAGATCATATTGCTGAGCAAACAAAGGATATTCAGTAGGAAATAATGTAGGGCATGATTCGAGTTTATGCATCTGGATTTGACAAAAGTGTAAAAGTTGAGTTATGATACCACTAACAAAATATTGGTAGTGCGTATATACAACACTATGGAAAGTAGCTATCACTTCAGCAGAGATGTTTCATAGGTGGAAAATGACATTATGCTTTGATAAAAGAGTATGCAAACAAGCTTTTTCATCTTTAGAATAATTTACATTCATAAATTATGCACAATGGAAAGCAAATTGCATAAATTTTTATGCCTGTAGATCATACAGATAACCGAACAGACCCAAACTGAAACTAAACTTCATAGGCCTCGTACAATCATTGTGAAATTTAAAACTATTGCCATTTCATGTTTCTTCTGTCATGGTTCTCATTGTCGTCATCATTTGAACTTCCTCCAGTGGAAGCTGACTGATTCAGACAGAATGCTTGAAATATCACTGGGTCAGACTGACATTACGTGGCAAAACAAAATGAATCCTGGTGACGCAGAAAGGACACGCAGGATGAATCTATTAAATACCTGCAGTTTCTGGAGGGGGTCTCGCTGTGTCTGCTTGTCCTCTGGAACCACGTGGTTGTGGGAAGGATGACTGCCAGGGAAAACCCTGAACACACACAAACACCCAAATTGATGTCGAGAACAATGGTTTTGATCTCTGTCCACTTCTGCACACTGAAGACACACTGTACCTCTTATAAAAGCCTGTTTGTACAAATCATAATAGCCACACGTCTTTTTTTCATACCACATGTGGTTAACCACTTGAAAAATGCTGGAATGACACTGTTGTGTCTGTTCCAGGATGTAAAGGAAGCAAAACTCAGCAAAAAAACAGGAATTTTTTCTCACAGTCGAAATGTACCTCCTCTGAAATAAAACCAAAAAAAACCCCCAAAAAAACAACAACTACTGTGTTACAGTAAGTGTATTACTAGATTTGAGGCGAACCCATTACTTCGGTATCAAGTTGATTTAAACAAATACCAAAATTAACTTCTTGGGCAAAAATAATAAAATAAAAAAAAAATCAATTGAATTAATTGTGCCATGTAAATACAGCCTAATGGACTTGACTAATGTTAAGTTATTAACAGAAGTAAAAAGCGCAATAATTTATTTGTTCTTTAGTACTGAGTGTTTACTTGAATAATTGAAAAACTTAAAGCAATGCTTATTTGAGAAACACTTTAAAAGGCAGTTTTAATTTAATTTGTTAGAATTTTATATTCATATTTAAATAAGGGTGCTTTTGTTGTGGTATCAAAACCCCTGAAATTTTTTTTTACTGCTGTTGCTATCGCATACTTACAGGGTTGACAGGCTGGAAATCCCTGCCAGGTGCTGTACTGATGTTAGGCATCCTGGGCGGGAAGTGTATGGGCCACCCCTCTAGACCTTGATGGCCCACCTGTACAAACGGGCCACAGTATGGAGGGCTCATCGGGCCATTAGCCGAGCCAGAAGTGGGATCGGACGTCCTCCTTTCCTGTTGCCCCTCCAAAACATTGAAAAACAAATTCTAAATAAGTTACGGTTGTCTTCCGTTTAGGAATTCTACCACATTTGTAGACTGTGATCTGTATTAATAACAGCTTCTACCACAAGGTGGTGCCAATGTGGCACATTTACCTGCTTATGTTGCATCTGAAGTCTCTCTAGTTTACACCTCTCGGCACGCTCTCGCTGACACTCATTCTGTGCTTGATGAAGCTGAGAAACAGAGATACTGAATTCAGAACTCGCATAAGATTCTTTCATGTCTCATTATTAACCAACTGGGCATTTCTCTGGAGTAGTTTCATTGGTTAGAGCTGACAGTCTATGGGTCCGTGTAGTTACTGACCTGATTCGTCAGATTGGTCAATTGACCCTGCAGCCTTTCCACCTGCCGCCTCAGGTCTTCTTTCTCTTCGTTCATCCTCTCTCTGTCGCTCCTCTCCTTCCGGAAATCCTCTTCAAATATTTTCACCTGAAAAAAATTGCATGTGATGAGGATGCAAATCTACAAGATCTCTGCAGCCATTGGTGCATTTCAGCAGACTGTAAGGATGAAGGAAGCTATCAAACCTCAAGCAAACTCTATGACTCACTGTGGAACCTTGACACATTTCTTACAAAGCGTGTTTGATAAATGAGGTAAAATGTCTGCAGAATCAATTCCTGTAGAGTTTCAATGAGTGAAACCTTAACTCCTAGAGAACCTCCGAAAAAATTTGACGCAATGAGAAAACTCAAGCGTCCTGAGGAGCTTGTTCACTGTTTCAGCTCATCTGACCACAGCAGGGCACTGTGCAATGTTAGTGTATACTGTGACCCCACAGTATTTGCACACTTGAGACACACAAATGTATGAATTTTACTGCAGTCAATTTTAGAGTGGTCCCCACTTGTTCCACTAACATTTGACAAGAAGAATGTTGTTTTTAACATTTGACAACAAGATGTATCGGAGTCTTCAAGTGTTTGTACCTGCTCCTTCAATACAGCTATCTGTGTGTGCAGCTCCTGCTGTCTCAAGTTGGCCACACCTTCTCCCAGGTTCATGCCTGGCTGGGTGGAAGAGGGAGAGTGGAGGTTCAAAGCTTCCTCTAATGCCTGTAAAAGAGACAACACAATCAGAACTGATGTTTGAATTTAAAACAATATTAAAGCAAAACAAATTTTAATCAGCACAACATTAATAAGAAATGTTTCTTTAGCACCAAATCAGCACATTAGAGTGATTTCGGAAGGATCATGTCACATTGAAGTCTGGAGTAATGGCTGCTGAAAAATCAGCTTTGCCACCACAGGAATAAATTACATTTTAACATATATATTCAAAAAGAAAACAGTTTAAAAAATCCAGCCTTGGTGAGCATGAGACTTAAAAAAAACAAAAAAACATTAATCTTATCGACCCCAAACATTTGAATGGTAATGCACTAAATAAATAAGAAAATGCATTTCTTTTACAAATGCCATAGGGCTTTGGATTAGTGCCTGCCTAACTAAATGACAGTGGAAAGCTGTGTGTGCTTTACTGACCCTATTAAGCCGCTGGATCTCTTTCTCCTGGTATTCTCTTTGTTTAGTAAGTGGCAGCAACTGGTCTTGCAGGTAACGTACCTTTTGTTTCAACTCACATGTTTCCGAGGTGAGGCACTCCTTCTCGCCCTAAGACAACATTTAGAAATACACAGGTTAGCCACGAGAGCAAAACACAGTCACTTGGTCATATATCTAGACTTTATACAGTCAAAGATATTGTAAGGGTCATTTATTGTTTGACACTAGTGAAGTGAGTCTTTAAAAGCATCTTACTATAAATGTCACATATTTCCAGTAGGGCTGCAACCAGTAATTAATTGGCTACCTTAATCAAATTATATTTTTGATTAATTAGATAAAAAAAAGTGCAAGTTAATTTCCTGTATTGCAATTAGGAAAAAGTCTATCAACACACTCTTTAGTTAAAATTACTGCGCTACATTTGGGTGCTCAAGGATGTCTTTGAGGTTTACCTGCAACTCGCTTTCTGTAAGGATGTTTTGCAAAATGGAAATTATCACATGACTTTGAATACATAATGTCTTCAAATAAAAAAAACAACAACTCATAATCACAAGCAAGCATTTGTCAAAGCACCCGACACATGCCAGTCTGCCCACATGAAACTCTTATGACCTTCAAAGCATGTAATACAAAAACCTGTGGTCAACATCATTTTTTCAATTTCGATATCATAAAAATGCATTTTTAATGACTACAAGCATGTATGACATACTAGCATCCGACACAAAATTTTGGTATGCCTCTCCTATGGAACATCTGTGGTCTGCTGTGGGGGCGAGTCATGCTGACAAAACTTTTGTAATGCTGTCCATAACTCATAAAAAAACTAAAAACCATGAGAGCATTGAGATGTAAAGATAAGTAGGCAGTAGATGTGAAAATGAAACCAGTTGTCACATGATGTCTATGACACTTAACAAATTTCTTTATGACTGAACACCATATCAGCAGCAATGGCTATATTCATGGCAAAATCAACAGTATTATAATTACAATATCTGACACTCATTAAAACTATAAGGCAGTTTATCTGTAGCATGCTTGACTGTCCCCTCCAGGACTGAAAGGAAACCACTGCTATATACTAAGAATGTCATATGGTCAACTAATGGGAATGACTGGTGCTTCCCAAGAGAAAACTGAAAGCACCGAATGACTATTTGAAGCCTTCATTGAGCTCCACAGGGGTGCAAATACAGCAAAATGTTCCATAAAGAGTAAGAACATTTAAATTCTTAAAAAATAAATAAATAAATAAAGAAGGGCTTATTAATGGTCTTTTTTTTTTTAGAAAAGGAAGAGACTGTCTGACAAAAATGTAAAGCTTATTTTTCATTTAGGGGTAAATTTATCTGGATTAAACCACAATAACAGGCTGACATATACTTATACATATATACATATACATACATATACATATATATATATATATTCAAATTAGCCAGAAAACAATGTATGAATAGAGGAAAATGAGTTAACTTTTTAAATCAGAATTTCTCTCCACCTAAAAGTAATAAGTACAGATTGACTGTGGATGTGCCGTCTGCGGCTGAGACTAGGGTGTACCTGTACATTGTCGATCTTAGACTTTGCGAGGAGGAGTTTTTTGTCGTAATCTCTTTGTCTCAGTTCACGTTCTGCTTCGAGCTCAAGCACAGCCTTTTGGGAGTCAGCAAGCCGCTGCCGTAGGTCTGTGATCTATAAAGGAGGGAAAAGTCATAAATTGATGAAGGCTCATCTGACAGTTTGTTTTTGTAAATTGGTTTCAGATACATCTGTTAACAGGCCATTCTAACACAACATAAAGGACCATTAGTTACAGAGCTGCACTGAACTGGGCAAAAATGTTGTATATTACAATTTGCTTTAATCTAAATGCCCGAGTGTGCCTTTATCAGAAGTTTGATAAGGGGTTGTAATCTATTTTTATCAAAGAAAGATTGATAAAAAATAGTAAACTGCAAAAATGGAAAACAAAGCAATAAGAATAACAAAAAAATTGAGCTGTTTTTGTTCCATTGCTCTGAGTTTTAACACAATCACCCCATGACGACAGAGGATGCGTGTAGAAAAACAACCCCGGTATGCTTTTTTTATTTCAATTTTTTCTCTCTCCTCTATCAGACCGAGCAGATGCAGAAATGCAACAGGCATCACTATCTCTGGGCCGTGAGATCACGTGGCTTTGCAACCTTGGCCAGCCCCTATGGCGAGCCACAACAGGAAGACAGAGGGTACCGGCGAGGTGAGGGAAATTCTGCCAGAGGTGTGACAGGAGGGGCCTGTGGTCTGGTGTGCAACACTGTGAAACACACACAGAATTGCTTTCCATTCCTTTGCCCCAACAGCATTTCCACCACCACCCAAATGCAGTAACAGGACCTGTCAACACCCTACACGTTATACAGGAATTTCATGTGATGATTCATATGATTCGATCTCCCACCATTCACACACCGGCTAGCTGGACTCATCAAGCAGTTGTTGTTACTTAGTAGAGTGATTCATGTTTCTTTATGTTTCTTTTTTTTTTTTTTACTATCAATAAGGTGAGCTACAAAGGTTACAAGGCCAACTGGAACATATTTATAGAGCATTTCTAGGTATATTTTGTTATGTACCTTCTGCTCAAACTGTGTCTTCATTGAATTCCACTGAATGTCCCACTGTTTGTTCACCTCCAGTACCTGAGAAAGGTCAAATGCAACAGTTTACACATCAGAGTCAAATGGGAAACTATGACAGCAGTAAAGCAAGCATAAAGAAAGCAGGGGACCTCCAGAAAATTCTTACATCTTTCCTCTGTTTCTCCAGAAGCTTGATCTTTTTCTCATACACCTCCGGATCGCAAGTCTTAGATGGTGTTTTTTCCACAGCTTTACCAGACTGTAAATGTTAAAAATAATAATAACAATAATTAAAAAAAAAAAAACTATTTCAATTATGCATTTGCAGCCAAATACCAGTACTTCAGTACCAAGTCAACTCTAAAATGTTAACATTTTTAAACAAAAATAAACAAAGATTTAGGCTTACAAAAACTGATAAATAAATGACAGTGACAAAAAAATGAAAAGAGAAAATCAGAAAAAGCTCTTAAATTAGCTTGTTTTTTAAATTATTACTGTTAAACTTGAAGATTAAATATTTGCCATTGTTCTAAATTGTTAATGTGTTAATATTTAATGAAGTGGAATTTGTTTGCAAAACTTTAAAAACATTAAACCAAGAGACACTAAAGTATAATCCCTTGCTCTGTCAAATAAAAAAAGTGACCAATAAATAATGGCCAAATCTGTATCCATCCTATATCTTTTCAGCAGAACTGAAACTCAGTATGAATTAGCTTCCCATTTAAATGTCATAAAATATTCCTGCTAGACTTTAAACTGAAAACTGATAGCATAACATGTAATCAATCACAGCAATTAGTTCATGACCGACCAAAGAATTTTCCCATCATACTACAGTACAGCAGTCTTTAGGTTGAGTCAGAATGCAACACAATGACCATGTGTATTGTCCTTCAATATTTAGTCATACCGTGAAAAAAAGCCCACAAACGAGGAACTTCAATAGAAAGACCATTGAGGAAGAGCAGTATTCAGAGCCAAGGTGGTATTCCCAAAACTAATCTAAATGGCAAAAGTGACTCAATAAGACGCCTCTCAATTTAGAAACCGGGGAGCAATTTGCACATTAGTTCTTTTTTTCTAAGAACTCCCACTGAAAAAGCTAACAAAACAGAAAAGCAACTAGACCGCAACATCCCTGGTCTGAAAGGGAAATTAAAGACAAAAAAAAAAACCCCAACACAAATTTAGAACAGCACCAGGAATTCTATGGTGATGTCACCTGAGATAAAGAAGTTAATGGAAAAAAAGTGCACAACTGGTCATTTCCACCTTAGTTTTGGTTGTCTCTTCTTTCACTGGCTCCTCCTTTGGGCTCGGTTGCTCAATAGGTGCTGCTTGGGCTCCTCCGCTGACCTGCTCCTTCAGTTTCAAGTTCTCCTGCCTGTCCAGAGTACACAGAACCAAAATTAAAACTGGAAAATGAAGAAAAGAATTGCAGGATTCTCTATTTGACACAGTCAGAGAACAAGCATCAGATGGAAAGACCCCTCAGTTCCAGCACAGCGGGAAATACTGTGGCCCCTTGTTATATTTTCACAGTTTACTCACACTGATTCTTCTCACAGATTCACAATGGGCTTTTTTGCTTTTAGTTGTTCCATGAGTAAATTAAAAGATGACTTTATGATAATGAATATAAATGTGAATTGAATTACCTCAGCTGTTCAAAATCAATGTTACGATACTGGAGGTCCTCCTCCATTTTTTTCCTGAGCTCATTGTTTTCTTGTCTTAGCTGTTCGCAGAGTGTCTAGAGATAAGAGCGAATTAAATTCTCAGTAAATCAAACATTGATTAATTCACATAACACAAATAATAGCCAATACAGAGGCTTAAAAGGTGTCACAAGCGCAGCCATCTCACCTGTAGGAGAGATGTTCTCTGTTCGTTCTTCTGGACCTTGGATGATAAGTGGTGGAATTCCACAGCCATGCGGCCCAGGTGAGACAGCAGCTGGTTGGGATTGGACTCTTCAGCAAATACACTAAAAGAACTCTCCAGTCGCCGGAGTTGACTTGCCAGCTCCATGTTCTCCTGTGGCAGGTGAATCACTCCAGCCTGCATTATAAAGCAGAGTTTACCTAAATATTCTTCCCAAAAACACCCCAACATATAATACCAATCACTAGGGATCAAGTGGCACTTTTACTGTCAATATCTAGACTTCATCATCCCCGATACATAGGAAGAGCACTGCGAAACCATAAACTGAAAAAAAAACCTTAAATACCTCTATATAAACATTTCCAGTTTTGCAAATTTATGAACAGAAGGTTTTGTAAACCTAACCAAAGAGGTATTCCATAAACTGATACACACTCGTGAGTTTTTCAGTCTATCTGCATAGTAATCCTGGAGTTTCCCTCCGAGTCATCCAAGGAACAGCCTCATACAGATTCATTATGATGAACAAATGCCTGATAAGGAACGGCAGCAAAAAACAGCTGAGCAACTACCGTGACTGGAATGTGGCACACATGACTTACATGCGTGGCACAGAATGACAGAATATGGAATGTTCGAAACAGAGCAACAATCCAGCAAAATACACACAAAGTTCACACGTGCAGTTGAGTGACTGCAGCTGCCCAGGATTTCCTAACATCCCTAAAACTCACCGTCTGGGTTTCCGAGGCCGTCTTCTCTTCCATATTCACCACCTCAAACTCAGATGAACTTTCCTGTAAACACAAGAATTCATAGCGTTGCAACACTTGTTCTGACCGTCACACAGAATACCAACTCATAAAGAACATTTTACCATTCACAAATGAGGAAAAACTACAACTAAAACTAGAAGTTAAATCCGCATTAGATTTATACAGCATGTTGCGAAACAATATGTTTATGTTTAGCACAGCTATGAGGGGAATATATCATAACACGTGCATTGCGATAATCGCATACAATATGAAGTCATAAAGGATATTTCACTGTTCACGTCAAACCAAAATAGCCAGCAATTCACAAAATTGGAAGTTATATTCCCAGTGTGGGATTTGCACAACATGTGAATACCATACTGTTTTCATAACTTCAAAGGTATAATGGTAATTCAACAAGCTATACCGTGTTATGATAAACTCATAAAGGATATTTTACTGTTTTTACTTCACATGGGAATCAAATAAACAGCAATTCGCAAAACTGAAAGTTACATTACTATGTTACATAACATAATTGACTTGTGACCTTAAAGTCATAAGGGCCTTTCGCACCGCAGGAACCTTTTCATAGTACTAGAACTAATTGTGGAACTACCCACTTTATGGCGTTTTCGCACCGCCGGAACTGGGTGCGATTTTAGTAACGGACTGCCTTTTTCGAGAACCAAATTAGCTCCTACTCCGGAGCAGGGTCTAACCAGCACAACTGGTACTACCCGTGATGTAAGTAGACATTGATTGGCCAAATGCGTATGAAACTACGTCAACTTATTTCGCAAGTATGGAGAACAGCGATAGATGGACGGACACTGAAGTGCAGGCACTTTTGAACATTTACACAACGGAGGAAATCCAGTAGGAATTCGAAGGAACAAAACGTCCTCCATCCACCTGTTGTTAATGTTGTTCTTCTTTGTTTCTGTTGTTGAACGCCGCGCACAAATGACATCGCTGTCAACCGGCTTACGTCACTTCTTAGTACACACTGTCGGTGCGAATGAAACCATGTAAATGGTACTGGGAAATATTTTGCACAAAATCGTCCCAGTACTTTAGTACTGTACATTTAGTTCTGGAACTAAAGTGGTGCGAAAGGCCCTATAATGGTATCGTTTTGATAGCATGTTTCCAAAAGTTTCAGTAGAAGTGCTTACAGTTGCCTCTGGTTGTAAAGTATTTCCAGTTAAACAATCCAGAGATTCTTGTCTTTCTGTTGTAGGATAAGCGTGATGTTTTCCATGACCTAAAGGAAGCCACAATCACAAGAGATCTGGTTAAAAAACAGGTCTCTCCGGTGTCAAACCCTTTACCAACCTCACTCCATCAGAATATTGATATAACTGTACCTTGTGTGTCTGTCTGAACAGGGGTGCCCATGCAAAGACTGGAGGCAAAGCTGGTCGTGGACGACTTCAGTGCTTCGTTATCACTCACCAGCTCCTCCACCCTCTTCCGAAGCTTGGCTGCCTCTGTCTGAGACTCCTCTAACAGGTCTCCTTCCAGTCACGAGAAAACAATGGGTTACATGACATAAGCACACATAATAAAAAAACAGCTGCCCTGACACAATTGCATGTCAAATGTTGGAGTTACTGCAACACTGCGCCAGCTGCTAAAAGCTGAAAATCCAGAATCGCTTCATTTCTGATCCAACAATAGACCTTGAAGTCTAAATTAGCAACACAAGATACCAGTGAACTAATAAAGGGGTTGATGACTCAGATGCCCAGGATGAGCAACATGTAAGGCATTTAACTATATGTAACCTCAACTTAGACACTGACAGATGTAGAAATTGAAAATATTAAGGTGATTTTTATAAAATCTTCCCAGGTGGAGTATATTAACTGAATGAGCCGGAATCAATCAGGTTCATGATTCTCAAAGGCATTAAAAATAGGTGGCAGGCAGTTTATAATCCCTCACCTAAACTCTTCAGACCTTTCATTCTCTCCCTCAAAACGGCGTTTTCCTCTAGCAGCTGTCTGTAGCTGAGGCTGCTGGCCTCGTCTTTCACCTGGCAATCGCTCCCACCGGGGTCATAGATGCGATATGGGCCTTTTCCCTCCATCTGTCACCCCCGTCACTTACCAAACATGTTTCCCTGTACTAAGACAAAGAAATCAGGAGGTCATTCATTTGTGTGTACTGTACAGACAGGTTAAACAAAACTCTCAGATTAGCACTGACAGCATAGAAGTGCATAAAGATTGTTGATTTGCAATTCAAAGCGAGGCATTTGAATAATGGCATCTTGGGGATTTTTCTTTGGCTATTTCAAGACATAATGATTTGAATGCACATCTTTGATATCATATGCCTAACTAAATGTGTCATAGCAGTCATTAAGATATTCTAAAACAGTTTATGATTTTCCCATCAGCGTTTAATAAGTCAATCAACCAAGACCAGCATAAATCCTCACTCCCATATAACCATGACAAATGACATTTACGCTAAGTGACAGGTAAAATCAGCAGCCAAACAAAGGAATAATCATGCGCCACCAGACAACATGTCATATCCTAGTAAGACAATTTCTCAATAACAAGCTCTTGAACACCAAAAACATAGCCACATACCTTCACAGCAACTGTAAACCCAAGCAAATCTAAAGCTAAACGCTTTCACTTTCCTTTCCATGACAAGACCTGTTTAAACAGCTCTAGTAGTGTCAACGTCACGGTGACCTTAGACCAGAGGAAACCTTATCTAGAGGATCATGTTTATTTCTAATCCCCTCCAAGCTCTTAATCAACAGCTCTCAAATGACTTCACTTAACAATACGACCTCAAACAGACATGGTATGGAAACCTTAAGCTTTTATTAAGAATGAGCCGAAAGCCCCTACCCACACAAGGTCAAAGCCAACGTATTTTGTGTTCTAAATAAATGACTCACTTTCAAAACAAATGTGATGATATTAGCTTAGCATCCGGCTAACAGTAGGTGATGTGTTTATCATGCTAGCAGACAAAAGCTTTCACGCTAGCTCTCCCTAAAGCCACAAACAGCGCCTAAATACGCACAATAATGTATTAAAAGAGGATAAAACATAACGGTCGCACGATAATGTTTATACATACCTGTATTTTACCGCTAGTTTTTTGTTTTTTATGAAAAGAGGAGCTCTTTCTGTACCTTGACGGAGACGCGTCTTTGATCGGCCGGAGGTTTGCGGAAGTGGTTCGCGGCGCGAGCTGGGAAATTCCGCAGATGTAAACAGAGCCGCGTTCACTCTAGTGATGGGAAGTCCGACTCATTTCCGCGAATCGGTTCATTCAAACGGTTCGTTCGATTCTTTCACGTCAGAACGTAATTGCGCCATCAAGTGGTCCATTATAACACACTCTGAAACGTTCAAATAAAGACATTTTTTGGCATGCATCACAATAACGTTTTTCTAGTTTTAATAATAATAAGGGTGTTTATTATTTCCTGTTTCCAGTTCAGTGTGTTGCAGCCAGCGTTTACTTGTAAAAACATAATGTAATTTAGAACATAAATATAATTTGCTTTTACAATACTAAAAACCAAAGGTTTAATCAAAATTCAATTTTTTAAGATAATTTAATAAGATCTGTCATAATCAGGCCACAAACATATTTCCGGTCCTTTAAAATCTCTCAAATGAGTCAAATCCGGACACTCCTCGGTTCGTGGGCCATTGCGAATCGATTCTTATTACGAACCGCTCGGAACGATTCAGTACAATTAGTGAAAGATTAAACCGCATAAACACATTTCATTACACCAAATACACCAAATAATGTTCTTTTTAGCAGCATCATATGACCCCTTTAAATATATTGGCTTAGTGGCTGTACTATTTCAGTGACTGATCTCACATAGGCTACTATAGAAAAAATGGACTCATCTTCACATTCTATGATTGATCGTCGTGTTTTGATTCACTTTTAATGATTCGTTTATGGAGCGCCTGCTGTTCATTTGACGTTAATGTTTCACTGCACTAGTTCTCCTGTCTAATGTTTAATGTGAAACGTTGTGATCAACGTTAAAGCCTACCAAAAATTGTAAATATATTTTTAGTAGTTCGTAACAGGATAGAATATAAATACATATGTGACTGTAGTTTACATGTGTGGGTAAAATATATCTAATCAATATTAGATAGCCTAACATGTTTCAGATTTATATTTAATTAAAAAAAAATTGCAAGGCGTCCTTTACTCTTTATTTAGAGTAGGCCCACTTATTACCGTTATAATCCACCTGGATCAAATTAAAGTTAGACACACACAATGGCACAGACACACATAAACTGCACTTTATCATACAATTTATTTTCATTGACAAAACAAGTAGTTTTATGAGGAATATGCATATCATTGTGTCTCTGGTGCATTATTTTTGGCCCGCATTCATTAAACAGCAGGAAATTAAATTGGCCATCTCAGCTGTTCTAAACCCCATTAGTTAATCTGAAAATTAAAAACAAAAATTAAAATACAAATTTCAATTCATTCTATAATATTTCTTGAATCTGATCTGTGCTAATTTCACTAGTACATGAAGAAATTAAAAAAATCACAAGGAAACAGATAATGAGATGTTGAATTGGGTAACAGAAGAGTTGTCATTATTGACCAATTCTGGAAGTTCAACCATTATAAGCAAATGACTGAAATGTTTGTACATCGTAAATATTTTCAGCATTCTTAACATAATCACTACACTATATGTCTGTGTTTACTGCATGTACAGTACGTTTTTAAATATGCATTAGAAAATGGTTTTAAAATACAGTCATGATGAGGGGTGAAACATGCTTGGCATATGCTATCAGGAATTTTATTGTCAAAATATTCCACAGTATATACAATAGCCTACTGACAGTAACAAAGCGGTCAGGAGTTTTGACTTTATGATCATTTTCTCTCCATTATGAAGAGAGGGTGTCTATTTGTTTGTAATTTTCAGCATGTTTCCAATGATACCATTATATATAAGCTTTTTGTCCTGTAATCCAAGTATGAGTTCAGTTTCCATCATTACAACACCATAGAGCAATAATATTCTTACAGGAAATTTAATGCAACTTTATGACACAGTTTTTTAAGTATCATTGATAGGCTAAGGCAGCCATCACCAAATCAAAATGATTACCCTAATATCCTCTTTGTAAATCTTACCCTGCATTGAAAATAAATGGTGACATCTTGTGGAAATTTACCACTGCGGTATTAAGGATTAACATCACACACGTGCTAGATTCTGCCACATATGTGTGTGAGATCTAAATGTATGTTTAATGATACATTTAAGTGGTTACCTAATAAAAAAAATAATACAAAAAATAAAAACACTTGTAATATGATTTATTTTAAATACCGGAGGTCAACAATCAAGCAACTTTAAAACTTGTACAGCTGCATGTACAGTAAAGAGTGTCCAAATGAGTGTCCAATTGAAATATATGCATTTGTTTAATTAAATTAAATGCACTCAAAGATAGTGTTTACAAAAAAGGAATCAATTAAAAAAGCAAAATACTGTTTAGAAAGTTAGATTAATCCAGTTTGAATGAACAACACACCTTTTAGTAAACAATACATAAATAGGTGACTTTTAATCAAATTTCCTTTGAAATTTACTACTACAATCAACATCATCATCAAAAAATAAATTCCCTTTTGTCACAGCTTTTATGGAATCAAAATTGACTGATTTACTGATATAATTTCCCATTTTTATCCAAGCTTTAAAAAAGATACATCAATTTTCTTTCTATTAATAAATAAAAATAAAAACATGGTTACTCACCTACACATTATACTTGTGTCCGAGAGGCATTTTTTAAGGAAACTGGTGGCAATGGGGGAAGCGTTTGCTGTGTTTTTAAACAGAAGGGGAAATTCCCACATAGTGAAAGGCCCTGATATTTTTTTTAGCTCAAAAGTGGGACCTGGTATGCGTCCAGGAACTTGAGACTGCTTAGCTAAGTGTTACCAGACAACAGATATTTAATAGTAACATAGCATATTTTGACCGTTTACAATGCGGGAGTATGCGCTGTAAACAGGAGTGAAGGATTATTACATCAAATTATTTAAAGTAACTACATAAATCAGCAGTTTAATGCCTGATCTTAAGTTAGTGGATTATAATACACCATAAGTCTACATGCATTTGTCTCGAAATGGTCCCATAAATAAAGCTCAACAAAGGACAAAGGTCATAAAACAAGTATAACTGCATTTTAGTTGTCTTTCAAAAAGTAATCACAATTACAGGCACAACGGAAAGTGCACTGACAAATAACCTTAAATTTCTTAAATGCAAAACTGCATGCAGCTTTTGTAAAATCAACAGAAAGTATACTTATGTTATGCTGTTTAAGTTTTGTCTGCATAGTAACCTTTTGTTACCTCTGACATTAAGCATCTCGTAACACCCTGGATTGTTCAGTTTTGTCTTTGCTTTTGCATGTGCAACTGTTCACACACAGTCGAAAATGTCATTATGATCATGCATTTGATGTTTTGTTCTGAATTTAACAATGTTATTGCTATTGCAGACATCATCGATGGTGACTGGGATGTTGGTCTACTTGCAGGGGATTTCCTCTAGCCCCACAAGCTTTTTTCTTCTTTCCTCTTTTAACTAAAGATGGCCTGACAACAGCTGCACTCACACAAAGACATGTCTGCACACACACACACAAACACATGCGTGCACGCACATATACACATAGATGCAGACAAGAGTATAATGAATTGATGGTTTGAAGGCTCATTTTTGACATAGGAAGGCTGTTGTACGGGAAAAGGCCCATCAATGCCTCTACTCACACCCTGAAATCAGCAGATGACAATACTGTTGCTGTCTGCTAACTGGGAAACCTCTCTTGAAACTGGTGCGAAGCCCAAGAGAACAGAAAATGCATTGAAGTTCAATTTTCAAAAAAAAAAAAAATCTCTCAAAAATGGCACATGATGTGTAATTAAGGTGTGATGTGCATCGAGAAATCCAATAAATGCAATGCATTTAGGGCAGACACTAGGGTTCAGCAAGTACTAGCAAGCCCTGTATTTTCTCTTCATTTTTAGAACATCATTTTACTTTTTTAATCAACATCATAATGCATGATTTATCTTTTGAAAAGTAAATAAAATCTACCGAACATCAAATATCACATTTACCATCTGCAATTTATTACCAGATATTTCCTATTAAGAACAGAGTTACATAGATTACAACAGGAGGGAATTTCCTAATGTGGTGCGTCTGTAATGTAAATAAAGTTAATGACTGATCTGGGTGAATCAGCTATTCAGACCACTAATGAAAATAAGGACGTGAAAAACATCCTCTGCTGAAAGAAATACTTGATGTTTTAGGCCAGTGGTTTCCATTTTTTGGATCAAAGGGTCACGAACATCAGTAGAAAATCTATGTCAAATGCAAATAATTAAATGCAACTACTTATATAATCAAGCACAGGTAGAAGAGCAAAACTGTCCAGCTTTTAAAAAGTAGGAAAGGTTTTTCCTGTATCTTCTGTTGTCAACGGAAAATTAATTTGTCACCTGCACTAACTACACAGAATAAAAGAATACATGACCCATTCTACATAAAAATAAGATTTGTCCTTAAGTGGGCATAAACTTGATCTGAGCTAACAATTTGTTTTGGGAAATATTGGCTGCTACATCATTAAATGCCTGTTCACACCAAAAACTATAACTATAACGTTAACTAAATTAGTGTCCACAACGTTCCGTTGCATTAAATGTTCGAGAAAGCAGGATAGATTCTGATTGGCTGTCAAAGTTTGTAGTGTTCATCAGCTGGGGAGAAAAATCATTCTGAAAGTGATTCCAACAATTTCTTTCCTCTGTGCCATTATCATTATAGTTGTGGTGCGGACTCAACTTTATTCTTTTAAAATTCAGAACAATTTTTAAAACTACATCTTTATTGTTATAGTTATCATCCACGGAGAGAATGGGCCTTAAAAAACTAAATGGTCAGTTTTCCTATTCAGCCTATAGAGCATATCATAATAATAATAGTGCAAATCGATGAACCTATGCAATTCATGAAAATACTAAAGGTGTGGTCACAAGGTCCATTGTCTATTGTCAACAGTGTAATCTGTGTGACCAACTTAAACCTGTTGCAAAATCTACATGTGGGAATATTTTACCCTGAACCGAAATTCCTAATCATGTGGAAATGACTGGATTTCACCTATGAAAACTCGCTGAGCAACATAAATTGTGACCGCACCTATAGTAATTAATTTTATTTGTTGACTTTTGTATCATAAACAATTTTGGTACTGTGTTCAGAAGCATATCACCACATTTTGTACTAGATTTGAAGCAACTTTTGATATTAAAAAACAACAACATTGGTGACCATTTAACAACACAAACTGAAACACGATCACGTCTTTTATTTCTGGGGTGATCAATTTAAACAGGATGTTGGGTAACAAATAAAGCACTAGTAGTACGGTAACACCATAAAAAGTGCTTTTAACTCTAAAAAAAAATGTGTTTAGTGCACGACTTCAAAAAATAGGACAAGGTGTGGCTTCTGCATAGGTCATTACTCATTAGCTTTGGCATAGGCATGGCAGCAGCAGCAGAGGGCACAAAGACTGTATGTTGACTAGCATCTCCCAAACAACAAATGGGAACACAGTGCACTGGTTACTAGACATGAAGATCATGTGACAGATCCAGGACAACAGACAGTGTTCTAATCCTCACCTCCACAGATAATCAAAAGGGTTTTACGATAGTCTCCTGATGTGTCACCCTGAAAAAAAATTATATGATTTGGTGAGACCAAACATTTTGGAATAAAGCATAAAAACATAACCAATAACTTGGTGAACGTACATCGTAATCATATCAGTGGAAGTTTGGTGTTGCATAATGATATTAAGCCATTATGAAATTCACTGCATTACTTAATTACAGAGCATTTTGTATAAACTTTCATAATAACTGTACGAGCAGTGAGATCAACAGATCACTTTCCTTCCTTCATAGACTAAAGTGCATTTCCATGGAAATAATGCTTGAAAATGCGAATGAGAATGCTATGAAACCACACAATTCTACAAAACAATAAATCTTTTGACACACACGCCTTAAAAACACACACACAGACTTGTTCTCAGCATGCTTTATCTGCAAGCATCTAAAAATAAATCATGCTGTTATTTTTGATTTATATATATATATATATATATATATGATTTGAATTTAAATTATGCATTAGCTTGTTTTGCGGTTGGTTTATTTGCCTACTGGCCCAACTAATAGAAAAAAATAAGCCCAAAAATGGCATAAAATGTATAATTTATTGTTGTTATTGATCTCTAAAGGGAGTTTTGACTACAGAGCCAGTATAGACCTGTTACTGAACACTTCCTGTCTCCTTTCTCTCCACCAATCAGAATCAGCACACTGAGAGGAAGTCAAGCATGCTGGGGAAATTCCTAAACAGCTGAGTTGAGCGAGTACACCGCAGGAACCTGCCAAACACTCTGTTCCCCTCGACTTAACAAAAAGAGGATGTGCAACACCTACAGTAAGACAAAACACAATATCTACACAACTCTCTTTTCGTCTGATCGCACCAGTAACACATGCACAAATGCATGCAGGATGTATGAGAAGGAACACACAACTTACAACAAGCGTTTCTACCTGGATGAATTCATGCAAAGTGGCGTCATGGGTTTCTTTGAACTCTTTGCGGATGTTGAAGAGGTCAATCTCAGAGCGGGACACCATGATACGGATAAGAGCCCTGTCGTCTGTTCCCAGGCCCTGCAGGGAAAGTCACAGCACTTAGGAAACTCTGGCCTGACCGCTGATCTGTGCGATGCTTATGAAGCAAAGCATCAGCAATAGTGCAGATGCTCATCACTGGGCCTGTGACTCATAATCAAGCCTGAGAACCATTGCTGGCTTAGATATGCCGTCATCAGATGAGCTCTGCATGACTGTTGCTTTACATAAGTGTGTTCAGTCCACAAAAACTAAGACCATAAATCAAGTTTCAGTTCATAGTGAGCGACTTACTCAGTAAAGCATGATTTTAATCAGTGTCTGTAATTCATCACTCAGAGTAAAGATTTTGCTCAGAGATCAGCTAAGGAGCTTATTTGAGTATCAACTCAGATTGTTCTTATGAGACAGTAGGAGTCAGAGTAGGATGAAAAATCATGACAAATGTCTGAGTTTTGAGATCTCTGACTTTTGCTTGTATCATATCAAATCTGAGCAGAGTTTGAGACATTATTGAAATGTGTGTGACAAAAATCTTCATTTGTTCTCACTTTCATATCATTGCTGTCTAAGAGAAAAAATTAAGATATTAAAGAAACCTGAGTTGTGATTTGTTCTTGTTCTATGGGCACGTTGAGTTGACTGATGTCATGTTCTTGGCCTAAATCAGCTGTTTGAGATTGTTCCTCCTGCTCACAGACAGATGTTGAGGAAAGTGTATTACATAACAATGCACTTTTACCTTCATGGCTTTGTACAATCGGTCAGCAAAGTAGGATGGCTGATTCTTCACACTCCGCACTGGAAAATATACACGTGTAATTGCTATTTTTTAAGATGAATGGAGTCATATGATCTTTTTGTATGTAAAACGTGATCAGAAATGTCACTGCTTGCTAATGTAATTGTTAAAGGAGTCATATCATACACACCTTATAACGTTAGTCAAGATTTTGTGTTAGAAAATAGAGTCATCATTTAATTTTAAGACTTTAAGATGACCTCTTCGCATATAAAATGAGTAGCAGTTTTACTGCATGTATACAATGTCTGCAGCTTTGTTATAAACCTTAATCAGGTTAGACACCATATTGAATTTAATGCGGATGAAAACAAGGCTGTGAAGGATAGACCTACAGTCTTTACAGAGGAACACTGTATAAAGGTCCTAGATCATGTAGTTTTCACAACTTTCAAAACTGTTTTATGGTGTTTTTGTCTACTGAAAGTTTTTTTTTTTCAGAAAGATGTTTCTTCAGATGAACAATTGGTATGTTATTAAACAACAGTACAGTCCATTGAATGAACTGTACTTTTATCACTCACAGCCTTAAATTAAATATTAAATTAAATATAAATTAAATTTGTTACCCTGGCAAAGTGTTGTTATTGTTAACTAAAACTAAATCTACAACTTTAAAAAAATTGTTTTGTTAATTGAAATAAAGCTAAAATAAATTTAAATATAAATATTAGATGAAAATGATTAAATATTAGATAACTTCAATATTAGAAAATTTTAGATGACTTCAATTAAAAATCTAAAAACTAACTGAAATAAGTTTTAATTTAAAGTTTAATGAATTATAAAAACTACTAAAACTTAAATAAAAACAAATTAAAGCTAATAGAACTATAAAAAATATAAAACTGATAAAAGCACATCACAAAATTTACTAAAACTTAATTAAATTTATTATTTTAATTTAATTCATCATTCAATCACAACTAATTTTGATAGTATGCTGAACTCAAATTCATTTCTGATTTCATGATGATATGACCCCTGTATTATTAAAAAAAATCAAATTCAGATTAATTTGTCATCAAATAAAATAAGCATTTTTTTTTCCTGATGCTTGGTCATTGTCCTGACAAAGTTCTTACCAATAGCAAACATGGCATTTTTAAAGTCTCCTGACATCTCCTTCTTTATGATCTGTTCGAAATCTTTGTTGCTGCACCTCACAAATTCCTGGAACACTGGAGGAGATATAGTGAATGTTGGCTGAAGCGTTCATGAAAACATGTATTAGCACGTGTACCAGTAGCAAACATGTGTCTGCATTACCTCTCCTCAGGTGAGGAAAACTCCTGGTGCACAGAATGCTCATGAACTTGTCCTCCATGTCACCGGAGTCTGCATTGCATGCATCTGCCAGCACCTTACATTGTAGAGAAAAACTAAATCTTATGATAATTCTCTGGCATTTCCTTTATACTTGGTAAACAAAAGACAAAAGTTGACATAGTTTTTTATAAGTTTTTCACACTTACTTGGGCATCCTCCAAGGCCCTGGCCATGTCTACTGGACCCTCCTCACGGGCTCCCTGACAAACACCATCAGATTAAAGTAAAATATGAGTTTATAAAGCACAAAGTATGAACTGTGAGTCAGTGTTTGGAAGCAAGAACTGTGTAGATGTACCTGTGCCAAAGATATCAGGATCCGTTTGAATTGCCCAGATGTATCTGATACGATGGCATCCTCCAAACTTTTTTTATAGGCTATGCAAAGGAAAATTAATATATATGGGTAGACATACAGTGATACAGAGACCTGTAAATAAATGATTCTTCAAATTGTAGTAAATGCCCCATTACACAGATTTTTTTTCTCTGATTAGCCTAAATAAATGGCGCCGCCTGCTGGACAGTGCATTATTAAATATACAGCAAGGTTTTTATTTACCATTCTGATAGGCAGAGCACATCTCCTGAATCTCCTGGTTGCTCCTGGTGACCAGGATCTCAATCAATGAATGTTCATCGGTTCCTGCGCCCTATTTAAAAAAAAATTAATTAATCTATTTAAGCATAAACATGGTATTTCATACCAAATTGCTTTAGATTATTATGTGTAAACTCATATGCATATCACTAAAATATTGCTTTTAACTTCATTTCTTTACTAACCCAGTGAAACAACATGAAAGCAAACAGTCCTTGTAAAAAGAGACTATCACCTCTGCTCTTGTTTGGACAGGTCACTGACCCCCAGTTAACAAACGAGCACAGAGGTTAATAGCAAAAGCAGGTCGATCTGCTTAAATGATGAAACAGCCTTTTCTATGACTCAAATAAGATTTCTGTTTGGTTCCATTGTGCCGTTACAATTTTATTCTCTGTACCTCCATGGCTTTCTTCATCATCTTAGCGTCAAACTCTGCTGGAGTCATCATGAGACCCAGGATGAGTCTTTCGAGGTTTTTGGACAGTTCTGATTTTAGGTCAGCCATGAGCTCCTGATGGAAAACAACTTTATAAATCAGCAAAATACCAAATGCACACACATTTACAGTAACCACAGTAATGCATTCTGTTCAACTGGGAACAAAACTAGGCAGGACTGTGTCGTACCCTTCCCAAAAGAGATTTAAAGGTCTGTCTGATCTCCTGTCTCTGTGCATTGCTCCTGTGCGTCACAATGTCAATAATAGTATCTTCATCAGTTCCTGAAAAATAACAGGAAATCATATATTACATTTGCAGTTCTTAGTATCTTTGGCTAATGCATTCTATTAACCATAACATACTGTGTTTTTACGCACCAAATCCCTTCATTGCTTTTCTCAGAGCTTGAGCATCACTTGCAGGGTCAAAATTTTGATATGGTCGCACAGTTCCTCTTAACTAGTGATGGATAGGAAAGACAACATGATACACTTACAAATTAAAAAAGACAGGCACACTCTTTAACATTGATCTATAAGTGCATATTTGTAAAACTGATTAACAGCAACATCACATCAGTAGCACAAGCACACATACGGACACACTGAGATCTGTGGGATGGAGTGACTGGGAAAGTGTCACAGGAACTGGCAGCAAATCAAGACTCTGATTAGCAAACCGAGTGGCATTCAGATGCTATCTGTGCACAGACAAAAGCTCCGCTGTATGTTTAGGGTGCATGACACAGTTATCAACTCTAGCTTGGCCGGAGCAGAGAGTAATACGATGCATGCCGCTGAGAGAAAACGTGGGGGTCTCCAACCTGGACTTTGGTCATGGCGCTGATTTCCCACATCTTGTAGGCAATCTGTGCAGCCTCTGGGAAGAACTCCCCTGCAATACTGAGAAACAAACAGCTCTTTAGTCTTTTGTGCTGACAAAATAACAATGTGTGGATTGAGGGCTTGACAAAAACAAAATAGCTTCAATTCTTGATCTCTGGCCCTGGTTTACTGAAATCTGCAAGAACATCTAAATGATATAATAAAGTATGTTATGGAGGTACAGTACATAAATACACCACTGTTTGAAAGTTTGGGGTCAGCAAGGATGCATTAAATCGATCAAAAAAGACATTTATAATGTTACAAAAGATTTCTATTTCAAATTATTGCTGTTCTATTGAACTTTCTATTTATCAATAATAAGAAATGTTTCTTGAGCACTAAATGAATGATGTTTAGAATGATTAGAATGATGTCATGTGACACTGAAGATTGGAGTAATGGATGCTAAAAATTTAGCTGTGCCAGGAATAAATTACATTTTCTATTTAAATGGAAAATTTAATTGTAATAATATTTCACAATATTACTGTTTTACTGTATGTTTCATCAAATAAATGTAGCCTTGGTGAGCATAAGAGACTAACATAAGAAAACCATAAAAATGTACTGACCTCAAACTTTTGAATGGTAGCGTGCATTAAAAGAACATTTAAAGAAAGCATATATAAAAACTCATGTCTTGTTTCTAAATATTCAAAACTGTGGATACTATATGTTGTCCTGTTTAATGATGGACCAATGGCTCTCTCTACTGAATGTTCATAGTTACTGCAACACTGATTTAAAGACTCTTTAAGCCAAGACTCAAAGTTAAAAGGTGAAGTTTCTGATTCCTGCACTACTAAAATCATTAAATACAATTTTAGAAAATAATTACTTAAAGGGATAGTTCACCCAAAAATGCAAATTCTGTCATTAATTACTCACTCTCATGTTCTTCCAACCCATAAGACCTTCATTCATCTTCAGAACACAAATTAAGATATTTTTGATGAAATCCAAGAGCTCGCCATGAGGGTGCGTAATTAATTTTCATTTTTGGGTGAACTATCCATTTAAGTTTTTAAGAGGAATCGGCCTTTGAATGGCTCACTTATAGTTATCTCTGCATATAAAGCTAGGATTTTTCAAATGTAATAAAATGACACAATTTAAGACCCTTAAAAATGCTTACTCATCATCTCCTCCACACAGGTTCAGCAGGGTGCGCTTGTACTCCCCAGATGTATCATCCTGTTGACACATGGCAGAATATATTGTTTACTATTTTATTTACAAACACACGCAATGTGTACACTGTGGGTAACATTTAAAATATGAGCCATCAATGTAAGAATGCACCTACCACATAAATAAACCATATTTCCTATGTAACTACATAACAAATGACAAATGCATTTATAAGGTCAGGGAGAAAAGCTTCACTATTGGAAATGATTTCAAACAATGATAAATGTAATGCACATAACGCGCTGAGAGAATGAAGAAAAGTCTGGATTTTGATGTGTTTGCACCTGGATCATATTGTACAGAGATTTCTCATAGCGCAGTCTGAAGCACTCTCTGATGTCCAGCATGTCAATTTCAGAGCGGGAGACCATAATGCGGATCAGAGTGTTATCAGCTGTGCCCAGGCCCTGCAGACAGATGGGGAAAATGACAATGTATTGATAAAAGCAATTTTACTCCATTACAATTCATTATAACAGGTAACACTACCTTCATGGATTTGTAAAGGCGTTTGGCGAAGTACATGGGCTTACTTCTGATGCACTGAACTATGGGAGATAAAGAAAAAAGCAGATCTTAGAGAAAATGCAGCAGTGAGTTCTCAGGTATTGATTGCATGGTGCCAAAGCTTACCAACAGCCAACATCAGTCTTTCAAAGTCTCCGGAGAGCTCACTCTTAATACTGTCCTCAATGGAGTTCTCAGCAATTTTCTGGTATTCATCAAATACTGAAAAGCACAATCATACATTTGCTGTTACGTCACACAGAATTTATCCATGTTACATTGGGTAATCCGAATATTGCAATTAATTTTAACCATTAATAATCTAAATTCATTAACAATCATGATATTGCACAGTGGTGCATCTTGCATAATCACAATTAGGTCATTGCACAATGGTTTTGTTTGTTGAATTACACACTCTCTTTCAGATTTTAAAAGCAGCAACCTGATGGTCAAATCTAATCGGTAGTGCAGTGAGGAGGGCTACAGACACAGAAGAGAGATTGTGTAGTGGAGGAGGGGTGTTAGTCAGCAGAAATCTCTGTGTCCAGTGTGTGGCTGTGGTTCTCATACCCAACTGCAAATGGGTCACACTTCGGTTTCCCAGCAGCATGATGAATTTGGCCTCATCTGTGCCCCACTGTGCCTCTCCTGCGTCATACAGGTCCTACAGTGAGATTAAACACAATCATTCTTTCAAGATGCAAGTCAGGAGGTCAAAAACACACTAGCTATGTTGCATGGTAGGGTATGTTATTATACTGCATAGATTTCCTGTATCCTTTATGCACTAAAGAGTCAAATAAATAGGTAAATAAGCATAGAATATGTTTCTGAAGACAATCACCTTTTGCACCTTTAAGTTTTATTTTCTTTATGTGGGAAGAAAGAGGCCGCAGAGTTATACACTCATTGTAAAAAAAAACATTTGACCAGAGAATGTCACAACAGACCAATCAGAATCAACATAATATTGATTTGTAGTATAATTTATCCAGTGAATGTTTGAAACAGATTGTATTTTATAGCTACACTGTAAGAAACTGACTGTGAAATTCACAGTAATTAACTGGCAGCAAGTGACAAGTAACTTAGTATATAAAAAGCACAGTAATTAACCCGCAGCAAGAGACAAGTAACTTACTGTAGAAAAGAACTACAGTAATTTACTGGCAGCAAGTGACAAGTAACTTACTGTAGAAAAGAACTACAGTAATTTACTGGCAGCAAGTGACAAGTAACTTACTGTAGAAAAGAACTACAGTAATTTACTGGCAGCAAGTGACAAGTAACTTACTGTAGAAAAGAACTACAGTAATTAACTGGCAGCTAGTGACAAGTAACTTACTGTAGAAGAAATAACCATATTTTCGCTGTTTTCATTTACAGTAGCAACCATGTACCTGTAAAGTAAAACTCACTAATTTGTAAGTGCAACCTTTTGGTTTTTTTGTGCTTATTACACAGGACAGTGTAGCGATTGGTGGGGAACGTGATCGGCAAAGGACCTTAAGTCAGGAATCGAACACAGGTCGCCAGAGACACAGTTGCACTATATGTCAGTGCGCTAACCACTAGACTATCGGTACCGACAGGTTCCATTGCTGTTTAGTTATATTGGTTCAGCCCAAATTAATAAAAAAAATAAAAATGAATATGAAATAAATAATGCATGTTGCACAATTTAAATATGCTGTATAGTTATATTGGTTCAGCCCAAATAAAAAATACAAATGAATATGAAATAAATAATGCATGTTGCACGATTTAAATATAAATATTAATTTATCAACAGTCACAGTTAACTGCTCATCATTATAACAAGCTTCATTTATCATTCTTATTGCTAGATGTGAAGAATGATAAATGAAAACAGTAAAATCTTGATGACCTTCTGGTCTTTTTTTAATTTATTTTTTTATTAAAGAATACATTTGCTTCCTGTATTCTCTATTCAAACCTAAAATGTAATTGAATTACAGTGAGGTCAAATTAAATGCAGTCATTGGCTGGAAACCCAGCTGCCAGTGTAGGCTACTATGTTTTCCTTCTCTATCCCAGTGGCTGGGTTTCAGAAAACCCTAGTGTATGGCAGTACGGTGAAATCACGTTCTGGGGTTAATTTATGATTATGATACTGAAGTTAAAATAATATGATAATAATTAAAAGTTTGTATGAAGCAGTATAATGGGCTGTTTTTGAACAGGTAAAATAACTGGAAGCGAAAGACACCAGAAGCCAAACACATTCAAGTTACAAATAGTCGCACCCGCTCTCTTGTGAAAACTAAGCTGGATATAAATAATATCCATTATTTTTTTACAGCACATTGTTGGTTACTGTAATTTTCTACAGTACATAATTGCTTGTTGTATTTTCTACAATACATTGGTAATTACTGTGATTTTCTACAGTACATAATTAGTTATTGTGTTTTCTACAATACATTGGAAATTACTGTGATTTTCTGCAAGACATTGCTGGTTACTGTGACACTCACAGTACTTCTTACATTACTGCAATTTTGACTGAAACTACGGTATTCTACTGTGAACTAGTATACAGTAATTTCCTGTGAACAAACACAGTAAATTCCTGTAGATTTCACATGAATTTTTTACAGTGTAGTCCTAAGTCTAATATTTTAATATTCACACTCACTTGAGCATCTTGCTCCACGAGGTCTTCACTAACAACATCATCTTCCTCTCTGGTCCCCTGAGAAACAGGACAATCACCATTATTAAACATACACACACGCATAACATTTGTCACTAAACTGTATTGTAAAACAAATATCTAATATATGACTCACCTGAAGCAAAACAATCAGCATCTTCTTAAAATGTCCAGATGTGTCCCCTATAACATCCTCTTCAAGGTCTCTGCCATATGCTATGAACAATCGCAGAGTCAGGCTTTGCCTCAGTTGGTTTCTTGTTAACGTTTGTAAAAAAAAACTCACCATCTTTGTATGCTGCCACCAGATTATGAATCTGCTCATTGGTTCTTGAAGTGAGAATTTCAATCAAACATTTCTCATCTGTTCCTGCTCCCTTTAAAGCACAGCAAGAAGGTCAATTACTGAGCACAAATCACATACTCTGTCTCTTTAATTTGAAAATCTATTTGTAGAGGATAATGTACAGTCAGCTAGTATAATTATTTAGAGGGATATGAGTGCATTTACTGAAATGGCATAGAGAAATTACAGTACAACATTGAATATGTCTTCAAATGAGAGAAGAGTATTTTGTCATATAGGACAGTGTTAGTAAACATTTTTCAAACCCTGCAGTCTCTTATGGTAACAAGGCATTTGCAGGAAGCAGTTAAAATCTGCAATAAACAGCAATTTAAGTGTAAACTCAACATTAAGAATTGAAACAAAGCAGTTTCTACATTTGTGATTAATAAATATTAAATGTGTAAAAATCTATTTCTTTTCCAAAGGTATTGTCAGCCATTTTTCCCTGTTTTCTATTACTGACGTCCTGATTGGCTGAATCCTTTTTCATTTTCACAGCCATATAGATGATAAAATGGTTAACAGTCCCTAAAGAACTGGCCTAACTATCACCATTTAATTCAATAAGGAAAATCACTTACCGTATCCTAATGATAGCAACAGCAAAACAGATTCACAGGACAAAACATGCAGTAAATAACAGAGAATATAGCCGATTGACATAGCTGATTGACAGATAAATATTGTATAGATCACAAATCCTGTAGCCATTTTGTTATTATATTGAATATAATCATTCAATTCAAAATATTTTCAGAAAATACTGAAATGAAATACTACAGCATAACACATCTATCTGAATACAATTATCTGTGCAGGCCATGCATTTGAATAGTACATTTCAGTGCAATCAGCCAAGCATTGCACATTTAAACTGAAAGTCTCAAATTCTCAAAGCATCTAGATTCTTACATACCTTAATGGCATCCTTGATTTCTTTGGCATCATGATAGGCTGGAGGTCTCATCAAACCCACAATCAGACGTTCAAACTTCCCTGTCAGCTCGTATTTCAGATCATCAATTAAATCCTGTCAAATAATGTATTTTTGATATAGCACATTTTGTTCTATAAGCCTTTTCTCCATTTATTGAATGTTTGCTGGAGATTTTCCAGTACCTTCCCATATTGTGATTTGTAGGCAGCACGGATCTCCTGCCTCTGAGCATTGCTTCGCGAGGTAATCAGCTCTAAGATGGCTTCCTTGTCACTTCCTGTGACACAACAGAGATTATATGGACATATCATAGCAGTCACTGGCTTCATATTAAATATCTATAGTTGAGAAGTCCTGACACTCACCAAAGCCTTTCATGGCATTATAGAGGGCCTCTGCATCACTGCCCGCATCAAAGTCAGGTTGATCTGCAATTGTACCTCTAAATTCCTATAGCAAAAATTATAGATTTTTAGTCGTAGTTTTTACTGAACGGTGAATCAAGAGTCGCAAGATGAATCTTATCAAACCCAATGAATAATAAACATTCAAAATGTTTTCTTTCGTTGTCATAAGAGGAAAGCCAAACAATTTTACTTAAATATCGAAACATCTATCCAAACAAGAAAAAAAATCTTACACAAACATAATTTTGCATTTATCAAAAAAAACATTTTAAATACAATAAACAGTAATATTGTGAAATATTATGGCAATTTAAGTAGATTGCTAAGAACTTCATTTGGACAACTTTAAAGGCGATTTTCTCAGGATTTTGATTTTTTTGCAACCTCAGATTCCAGGTTTTCAAATAGTTGTCTCTCGGCCAAATATTGTCCTATCCTAACAAACCATAAATCAATGGAAAGATTATTTATAGCTTTTATTTAGCTTTCAGGTGATGTATAAATCTCAATTTCGAAAAAATTGACCCTTATGACTGGTTTTGTGGTCCAGCGTCACATATGTGTGTGTACTGTGTATATTTATATGTATATATAAGTACACACACATGCATGTATATATTTAAATATTTACATGTATATATATATATATATATATACAGTGGGTACGGAAAGTATTCAGACCCCC
>NW_015548201.1:72394-76428 GCF_001515605.1 Sinocyclocheilus anshuiensis | reverse complement strand
GAGGAAAAAAAATTAACTTAAATGATTTTAGCAAATGGCTGCAATATAACAAAGAGTGAAAAATTTAAGGGGGTCTGAATACTTTCCGTACCCACTGTATATATATATATTGTATATATTCATATTTATATATGATTTATATTATACATAAGTATAAATATATATTACAGATGTCTTAATTATATACATGTATGTGTATGTATTTATATATACATATAAATATACACAGGACACACATATATTATGTAAACACAAACTTTATTTTGGATGCGATTAATCACAAATAATCGATTTGACAGCACTAAATTTAAGATATCTGTTTTAATTTTAAAATGTAATGTATTCCTGTGATGCAAAGCTGAATTTTAACAGCTATTACTCAAGTCTTCAGTGTCACATGATCCTTCAGAAATCATTCTAATATGCTGATTTGGTGCTCAAGAAACATTTGTTTATATTATGAATGTTAAAAGCAGTTCGGCTGCTTTTGTTTTTGTGGCAACTGTGGTATATGATAAATAGAAAATTCACATATATTTGAAATAGAAATATTTTGTAACAATGTAAGTCTAACTGTCAAATTTAATGGATCTTTCCTGAATAAAAGTATTAATTTCTTTCAAAACTTTTGAACGGTAGTGTATATAATAAATATATAAAATATCTTTTCTAAAAAAAGAAAAACGCATTATACGTGATTATGTCTCACGCATTATACTGAACTCAAAAATGTATTTTAAGTTGCTCATGGGTGGGACAGGCTACACGTGTTTATATAATCCCAAAATGTAATTTTACACCAACAATCAGACTCTCTCTCATCTGGCCTTTAGTCCAAACCCAGGCGGGACTACTGAGTGGACAGCTGACACCTGTCAGTGCAGCAGTTGTATGATATGGTCAGCAGCAAAAGTCAGTTTGTGTGTGACAGAGAGAGACAGAAAGCCTGTATGCATCTTAAATGTCTGTAACCTTACACTTTCAACCCTACTGAATCTATAGAGGGATCGTTCTCCTTCAGAGAGCTGCAGACCTCACATCTGACAGGGCATAAATGCTACATGACTGTGCATTTTCAAAGCTCCTCTGCACTCACTGTCTCCCGACAATTATTCCCTATTATA
This sequence comes from Sinocyclocheilus anshuiensis, assembly GCF_001515605.1. NCBI lineage: Eukaryota > Metazoa > Chordata > Actinopteri > Cypriniformes > Cyprinidae > Sinocyclocheilus > Sinocyclocheilus anshuiensis. Next base: position 75,304 of record NW_015548201.1, on the reverse strand, counting down.
TTGGTCTTGCTGGCGTGTCTTAGTAGGGCACAGAGCCAGAGTCCTCGCCCCCATGCTTCTGTGCACATGCTCAAGGCTTGTCCAGCAGCTATCACTCAACACAGCAGCTGTAGGGTTCCACGTCTACAGCAACAGACCCCTAGCAACACCTATCTCAGCAAACAAACATCCGACCATGCACACTTCTACGATATAAGAAATGCTTTGATGTATTATTCATGTGCATAGCACAAACAATGTTTAATACTTAGGGCTAGAGGTTTATTCATATCCCTAATCCTAATAAGAGCAATACCAATAGTGATGCTTCATTTTACAAGCATCACTAATATATAATGTTTAATAAATTATTAGTGTGCTTTAATAATAGTTTTGCTACTATCCATCATTTCCATACAGCTTTAGGGGATCGCGGGGTTTTGCTACTATTCAAAAAATGATATATAAACAAGATAGATATCAAAAATAAAATAACTAAATAATAACACCACTGAGCCACCACAGGTCTACTTGCGGCATTGTGGTGTTCTCAACAGATCTAATTTTTTAATGAGCAATTCATTGACCTCTGAGATTTCATAAAGAAAACTGTGATATCCTATACTCCCTGAACTACAATAGATGGAAAACGAGATTCGTTACCATGAGAAAGAAGGCAAAGGTCATGTCTTTGTGGCCATTTTTCTAACTACATGATCAAAATTCAAACGTTACATCAACATAAAGCAAGCAGACACATTGATGTAGACGTTTTGGCTTACTTCGCCCATGTTTAATCAGTTACTGGTTGTCAATGGAATGATAGTCTTGAACCTGGAGAGAGAATTAAGAAGAAACAAAACAAAACAAAACATGTTAGCCTTTCCTTAGCTTGTGTATGATTAAAGACCAAATGTAATGTGCTTTTAAAAATGGCAGTTCATTACTTTAAGAATCTTGAGTTTCTGAGTTATGCCTACTATAAGCTACAATGGAAACCATGTTAGATATATTATCCAGAAACCTCTATTCGCAGTGTAGTTCAAAACACATTGCTTCTGAAGCAAATTGTCTATGGAATGTTTCCATAAGTTCACTCCTATGAGTATCCAAAACGGTTCATATGCTCTAAAAAATTATTTCCCCCTAATTCAAACCATTGCTACTCCCTATAGGTTTAAATGCTGAAGGCAAAGCCACATTTTCCACAGGATACTTTTGGCTCCACCCGGTGAACTTATACTATGCTCTCTTTCACTACATTATAATCAGGCAAATAAATAACAGGGAACACTCAGTGATGGAAGAACGTCCAGTCTGCAGTTCACCAATGGAAATTTTATTCTCTGTTATAATGCCAAAGTTGTGCACAAAACTTGCGGTAGATGCAGCAGCAAGCTGCACAATGACAATTCATCAAAATTTCTCACTTCTTCTTGTATGTTGTGTAAACATTAGCCTACTGATTTTGCACTCGGACTCTGCAGACTTTTGTAAAACAAAATAAAATTAATTAAAATCACAGGCACTTTTCAGTATTGTTTAAAATAGTAAATGTCCAATAGGCATGCCTCTCTGTCTGGTCTGAGTCAGGAATTCTTTCAAGGTCTGAGAAAGACATTCACACAGCTCCACCCAACCAGCAAAACCATAAATTATAATGAAATTGATTTAAAAAAAATGAATGAAAACTACTCTCAGCTGAACTGATATGACATAAAAAAAGACCTTTACTACAATATTAATCTTAAGACCTTTGGTTAATAATTAACTTTTCACATTTTCAATCATCATACATGTGTTTAATCGGTAGAATTTAGTGTGTATCCTATATAAAGTTTTGCGGTAGAAAAGAATGTGAACACATCTGTGAACGCTAAAGTTATTAAAGTGGTAGGCTACCATTTGTCCATGAAACGCGCATTTATATGCTACAATATGTATCATAAAAGGCCACTATTTTCCAATGCACTCGTTAAGAATAGTTACAAATAATAACAACAACAAAAGCAGCGTTTTACCTTAATCACAGGGAGTCTCGAGCTCCGACTTACGGTGGTCCGTTGTCTCTTGCTGAGAAACGTCCGTGCAAGTATCAGCTGTTCTTCTCTGACGTAAAGAATGCGGCGCAGACTGCTCAGGATGACCAGCAGCTATGATGTAACGTCCACGGCTGACGGCTCGTGATTGCCAGTTTTCATAAATGACGTGAGGCATGGGATTACTATGACTTGAGTCGTTGGTTTTTCAGACAGTATTGTGATTATCTGCAGTGCACCTCCTGATCTGAATGCAGCACATTTGGGGATTCCTGTAAACTCTTGAGTCAATATGATTATTTGAGAAACAAATGCACAGTATTTGTGAGATTAAAGATCTACTCAATTTGAATACATTTAATAAATAAAAAGAATCCAAATAAATTTGACATTGAAAATTGAAATAGGAATGAAAAACATCGTTATTCTACATGGAACGGGTTGCCCTATCATGGCAGCGGTCATGTTGACGCCACATGATGCAATTCACATAGTTTTCTTTATATAGTCAAATATTTTAGCTTCTTTATAAAAACATAAACATAGAAGTACTTTGCTGGGACATCAAGAGCTGCACCAATAAGTGTCGATCAATGTCTGAAAACCATTGTTACCTTTGGGACAAATAGGAGCCAGCTAAAAGTAAACAAAGTTTGGGATCAGTAAGATTTTTTATGTTTTTTGAAGAAGATTCTTATGCTCAAGGCTGCATTTATTTGATCAAAAATATAGAAAAAACTGTAATATTGTAAAAAAATAAAATAAAAAATAAAGGTTTGCGATTTTAATATAGCCTACTTCAAAATATAATTTATTCCTGTGATGAAAAGCTGAATTTTCAGCAGCCATTACCCCAGTCTTCAGTGTCACATGATCTTTCAGAAATCAATCT
>NW_015548201.1:48866-70835 GCF_001515605.1 Sinocyclocheilus anshuiensis | reverse complement strand
GTAGTAAAATTTCACTTATGGTACCGTTTAATTATTTTGTTTTAAACACACTACCTATCAAACATTTGGGTTCGGTAAGATTTTTTAAATGTTTCTGAAAGTCGCTTTTGCTCACCAAGGCTGCACTTATTTGATTACAAACACAGAAAATAACTGTAATATTGTGAAATATTAACAATTTAAAATAAAGGTTTACTTAATATGTTTTGAAATGTAATTTATTCCTGTGATGTCAATTATTCCTGTGATGAAAAGCTGAATTTTCAGCAGCCATTACCCCAGTCTTCAGTGTCACATGATCTTTCAGAAATCAATCTAATATGCTGATTTATTATCAATGAGGGAAACAGTTGTGCTGCTTAATCTTTTTGGAACTTGTGATATGTTTTTCAGGATTCTTTGATGAATAAGAAATAACAGCATTTATTTAAAAAAGAATAAACCTAAACCTAACCCGAACAATATACATTACATTTAAAACGTTTGGGGTCAGTATTTATTTATTTATGTATTTATTTTCAGCAAGTAGTTGTTTGGAAATGAAGCCTGACCCATACTTAGGCAGAGACATATCTTTTAAACTGTTTATATGAACTGTTAATGAATTACTCAGATGCAGTCTGAATTGCAGCCAAGTACAAACTAAGTCAAACACAGTGTCTTATGAGTAAACTTCAAGAGAAAAGCAGAGTGTTTGCCTGTATGCTCTTAGTATCCAATGGCTTGGCGTGAGATTGTGACAGGGCTATTTCTGTCTGAGCCTTTCGGTCATTTCCGGTAAGAGGGTGAAGAATCCAAGTCAGAACAACATAGTGGAGCAGAATGGAGGGAGAGGGGGCCGATACAGCAACTACTCATTCACAGTAAACCTTTCTCCCTAGATATGGTCTCATTTCATTAGACTCAGAATGATTTATTTATTGTCCGACACTTTTTTACAGTTATTGGTAAAACATGATTTAATTGCTGGAGTCACAAAAAACATTATTAAATGTGTTAACGTTCTGCACTATAAATCATGAATGTAAGCCCCTCTTTATAGTCAGTAGCCAGGTATTACAAAGCTGGGCTGCCATCTAGTGTATCGAAAGTGAATTTCTCAAAATGCTTGTTGATCAAAGCTGAAATTGTTTAATAAATAATAATGTCCTATTTCTTTCTTGTATAAAACAATGTTCTGTTTTATCGTGCAAGTATTTGCTGAGATAGATAGCTATTATAACCTCACAGCAATATTACAGATCTTTGTTTGGTTCTCACATGGAATGTTATCCTCACCCTGTGCCTTGGCTGCAATTATGAGCACATTATGGGGCCAGTGAGAAATGCGGAAAGAAAGGCTACTTTGTTGCTAATGTCATTGAGTGGGTGGGTCAAACAGTCCACTCTTGTATATATTGTTGAAAAATCATTTGGCCTCATTGGTGTGAAAGGGATGGATATATTTAGACAGTTATTACGAAGATATAGACCGCAAACCTCTCTGGACACAATTAAGGTAATGAAACAAACATTCACTTACTAATTAGATGCATTAAGAAATGTCTTTGCAAGCTATTTAGTCATTATAGTCGTAACATTTTATCATTATAGTTATTACATTTTAAGTTTGGCTTTTTTTTTGCCATCAGTGCATTCAGTGCATATTTTCAGTGCAACAACAAGTGTAAATAAATGCAAAAATAAATTAATAAATTAATAAGGAAAATATTACAAATCCTTCTGCATGTAATTTAACAAGTAACACTTTCTTACATAAAATATTTGCAATAAAAAAGTACAATTATTAGAGTAGAATAGTACAACTTGCAACACTACGTTCTGTGTGTTCATGTTGGCATGGCACATGATCAGTGCTATAGAATGCAGTATGCAGCAGTAGATTCCTGGCAGGATTAGCATGGATAGTAAATCTCCTGTTGGCAGATTTTAGAAAGCCACCACACAAAGAGAACGTGTGCCAGCCGACCACTGCCAAGTCATGAAGGCAGCTTTGTCTATCCTTCTTCATTATTCTCATGGAGCCACAGAACAGGCTTCTGTCTAGAGTTCAGAAGAGGATAAGTGATGCAGTAGAAAGTGGAGGACACCTGACTGCATCATTTCTGTTGTATGAACCAATACACCAATGAGAAGATTAATGTAATGTTCATGAAGTAAAATAAGATTTAAGAAAAAAAAATGACTTGAATGAAATTATTTAGTAATGGATCCATTACACCGTTTTTATTCTTTAATTAATTTGATTTAAAAATCATTTTTGGCTCACAAAGATGGTTAGTGATGGATATCAGTGATCTGTTCATTCTTAAATTACAGATCTGTTTTTTTTTTTCAAAGGAAAGAAACAAAGAAAAACATCTCAGTACACTTGTGAAAACATGAAGACATTGTGATAAGGTAAATGGGAAGAAAAATGAATTGACAAATAAATGACCAACACGCAAAGGATTAAAACTATTATTTTTCAGGGCGATTACTTGAGCATAATCCAGATTAGTTGTCAAATGACACAATAGCATGGAAATTATATTAAAAATGACATTTGATATGATGATAAAATGATAAAACAAAAGTAATTTAGCTTAATAAAAAATGCAGAAAAATTTAATTAGTTAAAAGAAATAGTTGACCCAAAAACTACAATTTGCTGAAGATTTACTCACCTTTACGCCATACAAGATGAGTTTGTTTCTTCATCTGAACAGATTTGAAGAAATCGAGCATTACATCACTTCCAATGGATCCTCTGCAGTGAATGGGTGCCGTCAGAATGAGAGTGATAAAAACATCACAATAATCTACAAGTAATCCACACGACTCCAGTCCATCAATTAACTTGAGAAGAGAAAAGTGTTTGTAAGAAACAAATCCAAACAAACAACTAATCGACATCTAGGATGGCCTGAGATTAAGTACATTTTCAGCAAATTTTCATTTTTGGGTAAACAATTCCTTTAAAAAATTTGGATATAGCATTTTTTTTAATAACTTTTCATATATTTGTAACCTCACAAACAAGCTAAATTCAAAGTAAACATTTGAAATTTTACTTTCACTCATCTCTAACAGCTAATAATGCAATCGATACGATCTTTCCTGAGGGGCCTGTGCCGCAGAAAGCCCCTGGAACCGGAGGGAGAGGTCTCCATTTTTCGTCGCTGTCTTACAACTTTAGATCTAGTGGCTTTAGGAGTGGGCAGCACCTTGGGGGCCGGTGTTTACGTGCTCTCTGGAGAGGTGGCCCGGACCCTGGCTGGACCAAGTATTATCATCTCCTTCTTCATTGCTGCTTTAGCTTCTACCTTTGCTGGGCTCTGCTATGCCGAATTTGGCGCAAGGGTTCCTAAGACTGGCTCTGCCTATCTGTACAGCTACGTGACTGTAGGAGAGGTGTGGGCCTTCCTCCTTCTTCATTGCTGCTTTAGCTTCTACCTTTGCTGGGCTCTGCTATGCCGAATTTGGCGCAAGGGTTCCTAAGACCGGCTCTGCCTATCTGTACAGCTACGTGGCTGTAGGAGAGGTGTGGGCCTTCACCACAGGATGGAATTTACTACTGTCTTATGTCATCGGTAAGCAGAAATTATAGGCTTATGAAAATGCAATTTCAGCCTAATGGCGATTACATAGATAGATAGATAGATAGATAGATAGATAGATAGATAGAGTCAAAGGTCAAGTACTAACAGAGCTTTCTCTTGGTTTAGGCACATCAAGTGTGGCCAGGGCATGGAGTGGCACATTCGATGATCTTATTGGAAATGTGATGGCTAATTATTTTAGCAAATACTCGGCCATGGACCTGCCTGGCCTGGCAGCCTACCCAGACTTCTTTGCAGCTGGTCTCATAATGATTCTCTCTGGTATCTGACTATACTAATCATACACTGTCTAGTTCATTATTCTATATTTAGCATCTATGGCAAAGGCTTAGACTCTATGTACCGTATTTTTCTCACAGGTCTTCTTGCATATGGCGTGAAAGAATCAACCACGGTCAACAAGATATTTACAAGTGTTAATATACTGGTGTTGGTATTTGTCATCATCGCTGGCTTCATCAAGGGAAACCTACAGAACTGGTTTATCACTGAAGACATCATCCTGAATGCAACAGCAATGCATGAGTAAGAACATGTGCATGTATAATTTATTGGAATTTTCAGTGTAGTAATAATCAGTGTAGTCCTTTCAGTCTAGAAACATTAAAATTATCTGTGTATGTTCAGTATAGAATACTAGCATACTACTTTATGCAGTGTATAGAACATACACTGTGCATACACAGTATGCAAATTTCAGTAGAATACGCAATCTACCGCATTTGGGAAAATAAAATCGGTTGCAATTTTAATGTCTTTCTTGACTCATTATTTGATTGGACTGACATAAGTTTGCCAAAACATTTTTACACAAAATAGATAAAAATGCAAAATCTATATATTCTATACCAAATAGCATAATTTTACTATTGTGGAAAAAATAGTAGGAGTAGTGTGCTAATGTGCTATTCCAAATTCAGATATCCTCAGTTCTTTTCTAAAACCGTTTATTTTATTTTATTTTAATTTTTAAGAAACCTAACATCCACCGTCAATGTCACCACTGAGTACGGAATAGGTGGATTTTTCCCATTTGGATTTGAAGGAACACTGGCAGGAGCAGCCACATGTTTCTATGCATTTGTTGGCTTTGATTGCATTGCAACTACAGGTAAATCTGAAAACATTAATAATATTTTTGCATTTTCAGCAGCCATTACTTCAGTCTTCAGTGTCACATGACTCTTCAGAAATCATTCTAATATGCTGATTTGGTGCTCAAGAAACATTCCTTATTATTATCAATGTTGAAATCATGTTTAGTATTAATATTTCATGCTTTTTTTCAGGATTCTTTGATTTCTTTGAATGAAAGATCATTTAAAAGAACTGCATTTGTTTGAAATTATAATATTTTCTAACAATATAAAATTATTTACTGTCACTTTTAATCAATTCAATGCATCCTTGCTGAATAAAAATATAAATGAAAAAAATTAAAAATTTGCTCATCCCAAACTTTTAAAACTTAGTGTGTATTATCTTTAGTCATGCTTTTAAACTGATTTGCCAGGTGAGGAGGTGAAGAACCCTCAGAAGTCTATACCTGTGGGTATCGTGGTGTCTCTGCTCATCTGTTTCCTGGCGTACTTTGGCGTTTCGGCTGCTCTCACTTTGATGATGCCATACTACCGACTCAGCGTTCAGAGTCCTTTGCCTGTGGCCTTTGCTTACATTGGCTGGGCTGCTGCAAAGTACGTTGTGGCAGTCGGATCCCTGTGCGCTCTGTCAACAAGGTAAAGGAGTCACAGATTGAGATCTGAATCTCTGTTATGTATTGGTTCAGTTACAGACAGTTAATTTGATCTTCAGTCTCTTGGGGTCCATGTTCCCAATGCCTCGTGTCCTGTTTGCCATGGCCAGAGATGGACTCATGTTCAAATCATTGTATAAAGTCAGCTTACGGCAGAGTCCAGTGGTGGCCACACTATCCTCTGGCACTGTGGCAGGTAAGTGTATTAAACAAGATTGTTAAAAAATTATCTACATATTGGATCAATTAATTTGGGTCTCTTTTTCATCTCTCACATATGACAGACTAAGCCAAATCATAAGACTGGGGCTTTTTTCTCTCTCTATAAGATGAATAATCTGCAGCTTTTGTGCAAAATGCAAAAGCCCTGGAAATCATGTGCTCTGCTTTATTCCAGCAATAATGGCTCTTTTATTTGACCTGAAGGCATTGGTTGATATGATGTCGATTGGAACCCTCTTCTCCTACACACTTGTGGCTATTTGTATTCTCATACTAAGGTTGTATTCCCAGCTCCACACTTCCCTTCTAACACCATGATGCAAATCTTTGAAGCTAAAATTGGTTTCTTTCAAGGTATCAAGAGACTGCTTCAGAGGAAAGTGATTTGCACACACCCACAACTTCGACGTTTGGGTTTTTGAAACCCCCTTCATATCCTACCAATGAAACTTCAAACACTGTTACAACATGCACAGTTCTTCTTGGTATGCAGAAAACCTTCCACAGAAATACCGAAAAATATGACCACTTGGACCATTATTTAGCAATATCAGCTAATTTCTTTCATATCTTTGCAGTTGTGTTGGTGCTTATTCTGTCACTGCTGATGAGCAAAGCTATCAGATCTTTGTTGTTTCTGGAGATCTGGAGTGTTGTGAGTGTAACTGTGATCCTGATCATAATGTTACTCACGGTCTTCATTATCTGGAGGCAACCCCAAAACCCAACCAAAGCCTCCTTCATGGTGAGCACAGGACTTTTACAATGCAATACAATGCAAAACAATACAATACAATAGCACCTTATTTTATAAAGTAAAAATATTAATAAAAAATAAAAATGATTCATATCTCATATTTTCTGTGACCACAGGTACCGTTATTGCCTTTACTCCCTGTGGTGAGTGTGTTCATCAACATTTACTTGATGGTTCAACTGGGAGGAGACACATGGATTCGTTATGCAGTGTGGATGGCTGGGGGTATGCAATGCAAAATATGAAATGTTGTTGAAAGATTAACCTATATTTTTTTTAAAAAGTGTAAATGTGTGTCTTTTTTCTGCTCAGGATTCCTTATCTACTTTGGATATGGAGTGAGGAATAGCATCCAGAGGCAAAGGTTACTCAGCAGTCAGGTCACCATTGAAACCATTGAAACCAAATCTGATAAAGAAGGATCCAAATAAATTGATGACCTACAGAAAAATCATTTGCACCAGTCATATGTCTCAAGTAGATGCCAGTTCAGCAAGAAGCTCTTTCTAGGTTTTTTTTTTTTTTTTAAACTAGAGTTTTTATCATATTTGCAGTGAAATCATCTCTGTCAGTTTATACTTTTTATAATAAATAAATAAATATTTCTGAATCTTCAAGTTGACCATGACATTGTTTATTAAATTACACACTACTGTTAAAAAGTTTGGGGTCGGTAAAATTGTTAAAATGTTTTTGAAGGAAGTCTCTTATGCTCATCAAGGCTGCATTTATTTGTTCAAAAAATACAGTAAAAACAGCGATTTTGTGAAATTATATTACAATTAAAATATTTGTTTTCTATTTTAATATATTTTAAAATGCAATTTATTTCAGTGATGGCAAAACTGAATTTTCAGCAACCATTACTCCAGTCTTTACCGAAACTACTCCTAACATTACAAATGTCTATACTGTCACTTTTGATCAATTTAATGCATTCTTTCTGAATAAAAGTATAAAAAGCAGCATATTGATCCAAACATTTGAGTGATACTTTATGTTGGGAGAAAATGCTTCAATAATTAAAAAAAAAAAAAGGTCCCAAATACTGTAAGTGTGCATTAGCTGGACCAAATGGGGAAAAAAGTTAAGTATCAAGATTTGAAATATTAGTTAAGCATTAAGATTTGAGCTAAATAAACAGAATTTATGACAATGACATTGTTCATTTTTGATTTTTATTTATGTAACAGAATGTAAGCTTGGAAAAAAAGATTTGGTTAAGTACACAGGACTTGCATGACTAGAAAATAGTTGCTCCTCAGAGTTGCTGAGCGAACTGATGTGCCCTTAAGGGACTTTAATCTTACTTTCAACTGTGAGGGCACAAAAGAACAATAGTACCATTCACAAGATCCTACCTGTGTCGCACTAATCAGATCTGAACTATTAAATCAAACAGAAATTCAGAAAACTGGGTCATTCCACAGCAAATACCCGGCAATGAGTTTATAGGCCACTAGTATCTTTAGCATTTTTAGCTCCATTGTTTTTATGCACCAGAAAAAATAACTCAAGTAAATGTAACATAATGTAGAACATAGTAATCATGCATAACACTGTCATGTACATATTTGTGGATCAATTTTACATTTACCATGTGTTCTTCAGTAATTACAAATTGCCTTGTGACAAATGTTTTCACAGAGCAGACCTTAGACTGATGCCTCTGAGTTTTTACAGCTAAATAAACACTGGCTGCTTTTTCAGTTGGATGGTCAGCTCTCCTCAGACCCTGATTGGTAGAATGAACACAGAAAGGACCCATTGAGTGTAACCGAAGGAATTTAGGGTGCTCATGCGACCTCTCACTCATCTCAACACTCAACACTCAACATCTGACCTCTCACTCTACACAGTCGGTTCCTCCTCTCCCGCTACCTTTCTATTTCTCCCTTCTCTGCATGTATCCTTAAGACCTGGGAAGGTATACCTGAGTGAACTAAAGTTTGTTTGTGGTTGCTGTGAATATTCTCCGCCATGAAGTGGAGGGTGGTGCTATTTGCTCTTCTTGTTTCTCATTTGATCATTCAGTTCGGTGAGTATCTTATCTCTTATGAGGCCATATTGTACATTATGTAGATGCGATTCTCAGTAATACAAACAGTGAAAAACAATATAACTGTACAAATCAGGTATTAACGCATGTAAAACATTTATCAAAAGTTGCATAGAACATACTTTTGTTTTGCATGAAACCCAGATTTATGGGTTCAGTTCTCAGGGACTACATGAACTGATCAAATTTACTTTGAATTCAGTCCAAAGTCACTTTGAATAAAAGTGTCTGCCAAATGCATACATGTAATTCTTACTGAGTGTACTGCCAAAACAGGCATGTGCCAAAAGGTTGAACCTGACCCGAAGACCAAAGCTGAGAAGAGACCAAATGGCAAGTCCAAGTCTGGGAAGGGATCAGGAAAGACTCCTGCTTCCAAACCTAAAGTGAAAACCACCCCTAAAGAAGCTCAGACCTACCTCACTCAGGTGGTAAACAAGGGAAGGTTTCAGAAAGTGGGGGACACGCTGACTGTCCAAGCAGGTGATACATTAGAGCTGAGGTGTAAAGGAAATCCTGTCCAGTGGGCTGTTCCTGCATATCTAGAAGAGGATGATGAAGGACGACTCAGGTATGAGTTACTAGAGACATTAAATCTGTCATCGCATTAGATTGCATTCATTTAGTTCAAATAATCAATTGTTTTTTGTCTGTATTTTCAGGACAGTTCAGCATGAACGTTATGGTACACTAATTTTGGCAAATGCAACAGCGGCAGATACAGGGGAGTTCACCTGCTATCCCATGTACTGTGAGGATAAAGACTGCAGAAAACAGTATGATAAAGGAGTCAAAGTCTTCATCTTTTTCTCAGGTAATATGAGAATGTAATGTGATCAGTGTTGGGGAGTAACTAGTTACATGTAACGGAATTACGTAATTTAATTACAAAATAAATGTAACTGTAATTAGTTACAGTTACTGAGGAAAAAATGTGTAATTAAATTACAGTTACTTATGAAAATGTTAAAGATTACAAAGGGGGTTACATCTGAATATTTTCACACACATACAGATTTGATTGATTTCTTTCCCAAATTGCATTGACATGCTTTAAAATATGAGACACCCATGTTTCAGGAGTTTAGGACACATGCTTGTTCAAAAATTTGGGTTTATTTGGGTTTATGTATATGTTTTATTTTTTTAACATTAACTGTTTTTTTTCCCCAAAGCATTGTTAGATGCCAGTTTCCTGTCATAGCGATACAAAGATTTTGATTTTAAAAACCGTATCATAGCTAAACTATATCTTATGATTTTAAATCTATAATTAAAGAATGATCTCAAATTAAACAGCTGCTAAAGTCTGATTTTGTGGTGGCTGTGCTTTAAAATTAAGTTATTTTAATCTTAATTCAAATGAAGAAGGATTCTGAAAGTCTGACAGTAATCAGTGTTGAGTGCTACTGGAAGGTTAACCCTGCCTGCTTTAAGTGTTTGAAAATGATTAACATTTGAAAACATTTGTTACAAATTTAGAAAAGTAATCAAATGTAATCAGTTACATTACTTTAATAAAGTAATTAAAATAGTTACACTACTATTACATTTTAAATATGGTAACTTGTAATCTGTAACCTATTACTTTTCCAAAGTAACCTTCCCAACACTGAATGTGATGAACAGTGTGCAAATTATACAAGTATTCTTTAGGCAACAAGAAAATTATACATCTAAAATGAAGTGGTAAAGAATAACATTAGCCCTACATATCTATGTCGAGACTCTGTATCTGAATGTAAAAAACTGCAATGTTCTAATGTTGCAGTGCTGAATTCAGAGAAATTATGTTTGGAAATGCAATATCTCTGCAATTCACTAATTATTTTGCAGTAATGACTGTCTGACTGTACTTTATTCTTTACATACTTATACTATCACAATTTTAATTCCAATTTAAACACAGAAATGACAATTGCCCATTGCCATTTCTCTCTTAGACCCTCAGGAGTTGTTTGTACCTTCTGCTGACTATTACAAGGTCATTCAGCTTCGCACTAACTGGCCCACCGTCCTGCCCTGTCAGGTGACGTCTCCGCAAGCAAAGGTGACTTTACACCGGGAATTTCCTCCAATGGAGGTGAAGGTGGATGGACGAGAAATCTCCTTTGACGTCAACTGTCTGACTGTACTTTATTCTTTACATACTTATACTATCACAATTTTAATTCCAATTTAAACACAGAAATGACAATTGCCCATTGCCATTTCTCTCTTAGACCCTCAGGAGTTGTTTGTACCTTCTGCTGACTATTACAAGGTCATTCAGCTTCGCACTAACTGGCCCACCGTCCTGCCCTGTCAGGTGACGTCTCCGCAAGCAAAGGTGACTTACACCGGGAATTTCCTCCAATGGAGGTGAAGGTGGATGGACGAGAAATCTCCTTTGACATCAAGAAGGGTTTCACCATCCACAGACCGAAGCAGTATCATGCTGGATCTCTGCACTGTGTGGCAAGCCTGGGGAACCTTCGCCAGAGCTCAACCACATACATGCTCATCTATGTCAACTGTGAGTATTTCCTCTGAAGTTAGCACACAACAGCAAACTGAAAGCACACAAGAATGTGACCAAATTTCAGAAATGATTTTAGAATGTCTACCCTGGTAGATCCAGCCGCCCCTCCGTACCCTGCGATCCAGACCCCCTCTGACACTGTGGCAGTGGGACAGAATCTTCAGGTGACATGCACTGTGATAGGAGAGCAGGACGTGGTGGTGGACTTTACCTGGGAATATCCTGGACAAAAGGTTAGACCAGAGGGTACACGAAATAAGACATACAACCTCAGAATATTTAAGCACATTTAACATTTTGTTTGTATTTAAAAAGGTTTTTAAATGGAACTAACATTAAAGCATTAAACCTATAAATCCTGACATATGAAATAACAGTGACATATGAAAATTTTGTTGAAATAGAGCAGTTTTAGACTCAATCTAAAAGAAAGAAGAGAAAAACCTTGATTTTATTCAGAGGGCCAAACTGAGCAATAATATGCAACCTGGTGCAGTTTCTAATATTTATATGTCCAAAAAGTAAGATGAAATTCTAATAACTTGTAATATGTAAATCAAAGAGATCTGAATATGCAAGATGATATTTAAATGCTTAGTTTTATGATCAAAGTAGTTTTTATTGTTGAAAGCAACGCATATACTGTAATGCAATACAGTGATGATCGAGAGATGATGGACAAATAACACTCCTCAAAAGCTTGATGTATCATATTTGATACTCACATTTTAACATGAAACATACAAAAAATTATGTATGGATAACCAATAAACCTAAGTTGCTTCAGACTGTGTTAATCTTAGAATATTGCTAACGATATAAAAGTTAGTGTTACATTTATTTTATTAAAAAAATGTGTACCAAGTCCTAATTTAGAGAATTTAGAAGTTTGTCTATCAAATATAATACAGTAGGCTTTGAGGGTCAACATATTTACATCATAAAATATAAAAAATTATATATATAAAGAACACAGAAATGTATATATTATACATTTCTGTATAATATATTATACTATATATATATATATATATATATATATATTAAATGTTAATTATATTAAAATAAATTACAAATTATATCTTATTTAAAAATTAGTTTTTTAAGATTATTTTTATTTTTCATTATCAGATTGGGCGCCCGCTGTACACCCAGGACAGTGTGCAGACAGTGCAAGTGGACGGGCAGAACCGACAGCGAACTCAGATAATACTGCTGGTGGATGAGGTCAGAGAGGTTGACCAAGGAACATACACCTGCACAGCTCAAAACCTAGAGGGTTCAAGGTCTGCATCAACCACTGTCAATCTGCAGTCAGCACGAACCACCACCAAGCCTAAGAAGCCATGATGAAGTCCTTCAGAGAAATCCTATAGAAACCTGAAAACCTGGATCATGCCAGTCAGATATTCTTAGCTGTAACATGCTATACTAAATGGCTGTACAATAACCAGAACAATCCTCACAGAACACTATTTTTTCCCCTTTTGAGAAGACACAAGTCAGGTGGAACAGAGCAAAGTGTAAATAGTGCTTAGATTAGGTAGTATGTGCATTCCCATTGTTTTACTGACCCCAACAACAAGAAAGGGGATTGTAAACAGTATATGTGAGAATATAAATGTCATTTGAGCAGATGAAATTTAAATATGACAATCAAATGTGCAACTATAGAAATGCTGGCATAAATGGATAAACAAAAAATGGAAAGAGGGTTATGTATCTGTCTTAGTCTCTGTAACAACATTTTACTATAGGCTATTAATACATTTCTAATATTGTGCAGTTTTAAATTCTGTACCTACATGCTATTTTTTCATAATATGCAATAAAACAGTATTTTCATGCCAGCTTCTGTTTTCTTTATAGCAATTTAAACTACTGCTGTTATGATCAATAAAGCCAAAGTGTTTGTGACACCCACTGAATCCCAGAAATACCACAACTTTAACATTACCAGCAGGGGGCGACATATTTGTGCTATTGAAAGCACAGGAATGATGTGGAAAAAAACAAAAGCAATGTGTTCATATATTACACAAACCTCAGCCATTACACTGCATTAACCCTCAAGTATTGACATTCATAATGTATTAGCAATTGGTTAAAACATTGGTTTTATGCATATGATTAAATGGATTGGTTTCTTACAAACATGCAGCTTGTCACTTCAGAAGACGTTAATTGATAGACTGGAGTCGTGTGAATTACTTGTTTATTATTGTGAAGGTTTTTTTTCCCAGCTATTTTTACTCTCATTCTGATGGCACCCATGCACTGCAGTGGATCCATTGGTGAGCAAATTATGTAATGCTATTTTGTCAAAATCTCTTCTGATGAAGAAACAAACTCATCTACATCGTTGATGGCCTGAGGGTGAGAACATTTCAGCAAATTTTTATTTTTGGGTGAACTACTCCTTTGAACACATACAGTGGGGCTCTAAGGGTTAAAAGGTCTTAATGCTTCTCCAGAAGCTAATTTCTTTTCACTCATTTACTGTTCCTAAAACGAAACCATTCAGAATGCCTCTCCATCCTCAAAGGGCAGGAAGTATGCAGTGCACTCAGGTGTGTGCCCAGAGGCTACAGTCATCACAGTATTAGTGGAGTGGAGCGGTAATGACAGGGTGCTGTCAGTCTTACTCAGTAGAAGGAGGTCTGGGGGCCAGATATGAGTCTGTGTCTAAATGCATCTGATTTCGTAAGAGTTCTGTGAATAATTATAACAACCGGATGTGTCATACACCTCTTTGTTCATTCTATTCTGTTAGTTCCCATTGGAAATACGTTATCTGTATAAAAAATTGTATAAAGCTGATGCAGCTCATGCACAGTACAGCTTCAGGTGTTGTGCTCCAAATTACTTCCAGATAAACAGTAGAAATTAAGGAGAGTTTACCATACTAGGTCTACTATACATATTATACTAAATATTACTACATTTTATACCTTTCATAGGTTTGGGGGCAGTAAGATTTTTTTTTTTAAGAAATTCATTCTTTTCTCCAGCAAGGATGCACTAAATTGATTAAAACAAAAGTGTAAATACATTACAAAATTTCTCTTTCACATACATTTTGAACTTTATCAAAAAATCCTGAAAAAACATATATCACCATTTCCATAAAACCTGAAGACTGGTGTAATGGCTGCTAAAAATGCAGCTTCACTATTACAGGAATAACTTGCATATTAAAATATATTCAAAAAATATATAAAAAAAATTTTTAATTGTAATAATTTTCACAGTATTATTGTTTTTACTGTATTTTTGATTAAATAAATGCAGCCTTGGTGAGCGCAATCTTACATCATGTAGTAATAAATATTTCAGTAATTTAATATATTTTTCACAACAGTTACCAGAAAGAAAGAAAGAAAGAAAGAAAGAAAGAAACAGACATCCAGCAGTTCCTCTATGTAATCGCCAGGTGTCGCTGTAGAGTCGCTGTGATAAATCACTGAAGCCGCTCCAGTGCAGATTAGTTCAAATCTCAGAGAGGAAAACCGAAGAGCAACATTACGTGGTGCAGGACTCCGTCATCAGATCATCTCCACCGCGTCTCTACAGATCGCCATCGGCGTCGAGGAATATCTCTCTATTGTTTTCTTCTAAAACAATCTAAAAAAAATCTCTAGCGATCCAGACGTCAGTCTTATCTGTGATTGAGCAATAATGGTGAGTCTGCTGTGACTTCAGTCTGTTTGCACTTGCTGCAGTGTCTCTATTTAGACCTACACATATAGAATTAAGTCTGATCTGTCTGTAAGCAAAGCTTAACGATGCACATCACTGAACTTTAATTTATTTAACTTTATTTTTACTGCATGTCATCTAAAACTGAGTTTACAGGTGTCTTTCAGTTTGATACACTGAAGAGCTGCAAAATAATTTAACATACATGCGTATGTAAGAACACTTACATATGTTATATATATATATATATATATATATATATGCATGGCTATTTTTCAGTTATTTTCTCTTTATAGTCATGGTAGTATGTTGTTATCTTCTCAGTGATTGTATGTGCATAAAGATTAGTGCGCTCTTGTTTGAAAAACAATTGCATTGCATTCCTGGCAGGTCAGTTCCATTAAAGTAAGCTCACTAAGAAGTTTTCTCAGCACTTAATAGGTGGCAACAAACCATAAAAAGGCCATTTGCATAGTTGGAGTGCAGCCTGCCTGTTCCTGTCATCTGCTTTGGTGGTCACAGAGCGCTCGGACCCCCATCTCACTCACTCTGCACAGTGTGTACATGTATTTGCGGGAGACTGTTGTGAAGTGTTTGGGTGGGAGTCCTTATTCTAGACTCCAGCTCTGCTCTGCTTTTGATGCCCTGATTTTAGGGACAAAGGGGAACTGAGTAGCGCTAGGCAGTAACCTTGGAAACCAGGGGCCAAAACAGGACCCCTGACCTATGGAGTCATTGCCCATTGTGGGAGTGGCTCTCAAGTGGAGCTGGTCAGAGGGCATGAAGCTCCTCCGCGGGTCTCACATCTCCTTTCAGCTGCACAGAATGCACAAATGGGGTGTCTAACAACATGAAACCACACTTAGGGTGGCTTTTAGACCAGGCAGTTGGATGGCTGACAAATGCTTCTTGTGCAGTACACTGAATGTTCAGTGCACATGCAATCTGAGCAACAGATTGGCTTTATTTTTAGGGTTTTCAACTGTTCTGTTTGGTTGTCACCTCGCAGAAAACGTACATGACAACTGTCAGATGAGACTAGCAGTAGAAGAGACTTCCATAAGAGACTTACCGACCTCAAACTTTTGAACAGTATTATAACAGTAATATATAATTTATTAACTTGCAAAAGAGACACAAACCAACAGTGAGTAATGCTAATTTGGTGTAAGCATCAAGAGAGCAGGTGTGTGGCACGGAAGGCATCATTCAAAGTTATCAGAAACTACACCTTTAAAGCTGGTCCCTGCAGGGCTTTGGCTCAGCAACTAAACCATGCATTAGCATGCAATCACTTCACCTGTTATTGTTTCTATCCTGTATTTTTTTTATAGGCCACTTAATACCTGCTTTGAGATCTGAAACCTGGAAACTTTTTCAGGCTTTTACTCAAGTCATTAGCAGTATTGGAAAATAACTAATTAAAATTAACAACAGATTTCAGTAGTGACAATAGTTATGTTTAAAATACTGTAGCTTATCCAGAATCAAGCTACCTTTAGCGATGTAGTGCAGTGTTTATTTCCATACATTAGGGTGTATTCTTGTATTGTTTCTGTTCAAGTTTATCTGTTCGAGTTGTCAGTCATTAATTCATATGCCTTCCTTGTTTTTGTGCCAGAAAAAGTAGCTGGAATGTAGTTAGCTACTTTTTGCCAGTTGTCTTTAGTAAGTGAAGAAATAAATAAAGAATAATTGATGACGGGCCATTGAATTATTAGAAAAGGATGCACACCTGAGGTGGTGATGTGCCCACGGTGCGAATAGTGGCTGTTACACCTCGGGTGTGCATCATTTTCTAATAATCCAATGGCCCGGAGTCAATTATTCCACTTATACTATGGCTACCACACCTCACAACATTGTTCAGATGTTGTATTTCAAGACATTCATTATTAAAACCTTGAGCATAGGATTAATTTCACCCTTGAGCATAGGAATAATTTTTTACGCATCTCATCCCACGCCTCCGTTGCTAATTCCAAACTTCATTTTAGACCTAGTAACAGAGGCTTGATAACAGCCATTGATAGCAGACTACTGCAGTTAATAATGCAGTTATGAGAGAGAGAGAGAAAGAGAGAGAGAGAGAGAGATTAAGCATGTGTGAATCACCTGAGTCTGTGCGTCTCTCAACAGAGTTCGGCAGCAGCGTCTCTACTAACAGCGAAACTTGAAGTTAATCTGCTTCAAGAACAGCGCAGTTATTAGTGAGATATAACATATAGCTTTTAGGTTGCTAAACTATTTACTGATAAAATTGTCAGAACAGCGCTGACAACACGTTTCTGTGTACATGTATGTTTGTGTGTGTGTGTGTGTGTGTGTGTGTGTGTGTGTGCATTTGTATGGGAGAGAGAGTGGGAGGAAGAGAGTATGTTCTTTCTGTGCATAAACATAATTTTGTGGCAAAAACATGGAAATAATCATATTATTTATTTTTATCTTATTATAAAATTATTTATAATAATAAATAATCATCATATATCATCAAATAATTATCATATTATTTACTATATTTATTTGCTTCCTAGTTGTTGTTGTTGGTTTTGGTTCTTTTGCTGTTGTAGGCTGTAAGGACCTTTGAAATAATTAAAATCATTTGGCAAATTGATATGGACATGTAATGCGGTCAAGACCTGCCTGGAACAACTTTAGCCGTGCGTTTCCCTGAAAATAACTGCACACCTTAGAACGTTCATCAGCCAATCAGATTCAAGCATTCAACATGGGGCTGTAGTATAAATATTATTAGTATAAATAGTATACATTAACAATTAAATAAAATATTAAACAAAAAAAACAAATAAATAATTACTTTAAATTACAAATAGCTACATTTTCTTAGTAGCTTCCCCATCAGGGTATTTCAGGTTGCTCATAACTACATGCCATAACTGTAGATACCCTAGCCACAGGACCTTAGTGAACACAGTGGGCTTTTAACCCAGGGAAGACAAGCTAATCGCTATAATCATCCTGCTCCTCTTCTTCACCTCTGCTTGCTGGCCCTCTGTCCCACAAACCCCTTTTTCAAAAGAAAGTCTGGTGTAGGATTAGGATTAGTCAGCTTTCTTTCTCAGGACAACATCACACGCGCTCACACTCACCACTCAGATTTGCCTTCAGATCCTTTTATCCGTTGAGAGACGCGTCTGTCGTTGTAATTACAGATTTGTGATGTTGGAGAACAAATAGAAGCTCTTATCCTGCAACATTACTACAAAATAATCAGGACGTCATTTAAATTTCCAGAAGTCATTCTGGACTGTGTTTCCCTTCAAGCACATACACTCTAAAAAATGCTGGGCTGTTTCAACCCAATGTTGGATCAAATATGGACTATGTTTCCCTTCAAGCACATACACTCTAAAAAATGCTGGGCTGTTTCAACCCAATGTTGGGTCAAATATGGACTAACCCAACTGTTGGGTTAAAAAGTTAATTTAAAAATGTAACCAAAATTTAACCCAACAGTTGGGTTAGTCCATATTTGACCCAACATTGGGTTGAAACAGCCCAGCATTTTTTAGAGTGTACTGTAGCTGTGTGCTGATTCATGTGATTCTTTTGATATCATACTAAACAAACCAAGTGCTGATTGTGCTCTTGCAAAGTGGTTCCACAGCAATCTTTTGGTTTCGCTGACAGTATAAAACATTTCCTGTAGTGGCACTATCATGTCTAGCAGTCTACTGCTTAGAGAATCGGACTGTTTCTTTCACTGCGAGAGTGCTTTCTTTAACATTTCTTTCTTAGAGGTTTTGTTCAAGTTTGATGGCAAAAAAAACAGTGTAAAATAGTCTTGACAGCCAATGTTTATATCAGGTTTGCGTTAGGAACATTTGTATGTGGGTCTATTGTGTATTGAACAGAATGAAGAATGCCGTTTTTTGTGGCTGGTGGATTGACATAATGAGGTAGGCAAGGCAACTAATGCTCTAGGTTGCTAATAGAAAGGATCAGTTTCATTCCCAAGTACAGGCGACTCTCAAAATAATTTGTTATAATTTGAATTAATTGTTATACCTAAAACATTACTTAAAAATACAACTACCAAGGCTGTCAATATTTTAAATCTACATGTGATTTAAAAAACTGGAATATGTTTCACAAGAAAATACTATTTCAGATTTTCTACTTCAAAATGTTTGATTCAATGTTACTAGAAGTTTCTTTGTAACTGTTTGTGAAATTTACTAGCAGTTTCCGAATTAAAATTGTTGCTACACCAATTTTTTTTTCAGAGTACTTCTAAAAATACAAATATATAAAAATGCAAATCATTTAACCCTAGGTTACTCCAGGGGGACTTTCCCTGCAATAAGCATGTTCCATGTTGTTTTGGATGAAATGTCTACACCAATCAGGAAGTAATAATTTGTGTGACCCTTAGTTGACATGGGTTCATTTCCTCCTTTTCAAATTTACAGCAAATCATGAGCAACAGAATGGTATCAATTACAGCACTTTGTTTCCCTCACTCACATATTTCTCATAGCATTAAACAGGTTGTAATTCAAAACTACCTGGAAATCAGATTGCAGTTTTTCTCTGAAGGTCTTTTGGGCTGCAGTATAGAAGAGGATCCAACTCTTGTACTTATTGTTTCTTTTTATAGCTGGATAATGGCTGCTCTCCAGAAACGTACAGGGTTGTGTATATTTTATTTTTATCTGAACATGCTGCTACTATAAGAAAAAGTAGTGTTGGTTTGGGTAGAGTGTTTTTCCACTCACAATTAAAAATAATCACCTGGTTTGTTATGACTTTTCTATTCAAGATTAAATTTCTTCTAAGGAACACAATAATTTGCTTTCGTGATGGACAGAGGTTGAGGAAACAGGCTCAGTTAGTTGTTTCTC
Organism: Sinocyclocheilus anshuiensis; assembly: GCF_001515605.1. Taxonomy (NCBI): domain Eukaryota; kingdom Metazoa; phylum Chordata; class Actinopteri; order Cypriniformes; family Cyprinidae; genus Sinocyclocheilus; species Sinocyclocheilus anshuiensis. The sequence goes on along the minus strand of NW_015548201.1, from coordinate 51,357 downwards.
ATCTGAAGTCAGATAGATAACTGTGAGCAGGCTTCGATAATAGGCGATGGTTGAACTTATGGAATCTTCTAGACTGACTTGCCTGAAGGGAAGAGAATATGCAACACTGTATTTAAGAAACATGACTGGGGCACTCATTATAAAGTCTGCTTCGTCCTTCAGTAGCTATTTATTTTTTCTGTTTGATCTCTCTGCCAGCCTGCAAGTGAAACAACCCATATGTAAATATGGCCTTTCCAGAAATCTCCCTCCCAGAAAGAATGTGTTTGTCTGCTTGATCCCTGGCCAATGACATACTGTACTTTGGTTAAAGTGTATCATAAAAGTCAGCTGAGGCATTCCAGAGGTGAGACTGTACCTGTAACAAGTTCCCTTCATGATCATGTGAAGAGATTGACTGATAATGTATCAACCGATACCAGATTCTTTTGTTTGAAGTGTTAGATAACCAATATACCAATACTTATTGAATTGTTTCAGCTTTTGGCACAAATATCATTAGAGTGAAACAATATAAAGATGCATTGTGAATCTACATAAATATATACAATTTGTGAAATTTGTTGTTTTAAAAAGAAATACTGAGAGTAAAGCCAAATATATATATATATATATATATATATATGTGTGTGTGTGTGTGTGTGTGTACTGTATAACACATTACAAATAATATATTATGAAAATTAGCACAGTTACTACTATTATCAGTATTAATTTATCATAGACATATATTACTTTTCAGGTATTCATTAAGAATTATATATATATATATATATATATATATATACTGTATATACTGTATCAGGGCTCCAGACTGCGACTAAAACGGTCGCAGTCTGGAGAAAAAATACTAAAATATTAATTTGCGAGTGAAGTTTTTGCTGAGGTCGCCACTGGCGACTATATATATTTACATGTTATTACTTAAAAATTTGCATGCAATGCCTTTTTTCCTGATTGTCTTGCGATCACACCTTTTGTTATGTTCACGTATTAAACTAAGAAGTTTTAGTGGAAAAAAGAGTTTCAAACAGTCCTCATCTCTCGCGCACAGCAGCATCGTCGCACACAGTCTGCTAAACGCAGCTCAGTTGTGCAGCGCGAGAGAGATTGAAATGACGGAGACGTGCAAGTAAAAGTGCAGAAAAGCAGCGTCTATTTCGTGCACAACTTACAACAGGTAAAGCTGTCAGCTGTGTGGATATTGGCAATATCGTTAACAATTCTTGTTTTTAATCATTACTAATATGGCAACAGGTAAAGATGTCAGCTGTGTGGATATTGGCAATATCGTTAACAATTCTTGTTTTTAATCATTACTAATATGGCAACAGGTAAAGATGTCAGCTGTGTGGATATTGGCAATATCGTTAACAATTCTTGTTTTTAATCATTACTAATATGGCAACAGGTAAAGATGTCAGCTGTGTGGATATTGGCAATATCGTTAACAATTCTTGTTTTTAATCATTACTAGTATGGCTTCTTCTTATCAAGATCTTAGTCTATATGCTGTGTTCTGTTAATGCGTGAACTTCATATTATTTAAAGCACACTTGCCGTCCAGTAATCGCAAAAAAGCTTTGTTACTTTTTAATAAACAAAGTATCAGCTTTAAAATTATGCCAAATTCATAACGAAGTTCAAACAATAAATACAGTTTTGGCACTCTTTAATGCGGCTCTTTAATGCGCGATCGCTTTAGTGCCTCAGTTCAAGCAGGAAGTGAACCCATTATATCTTTCTCTTTACTATTATAGTACATAATGAACATGAATTAACATAAAAACGTAGGCTATTTTATAAGAGAGCCTACAGTACAACTTACTGAAATGTCTCATGTAAAAGCTCATTCAGTGTTTCAAACTGTGGTAAACGTGTAGCCTAAAGCTTAAACATTGCAACGTAATATACATTTACCTCAGAATAACCATTCTGTATCCATAAGCTCATCAGTCAGCTAGAAAAATAACTATAGGAGCATTTTGCTATATTTATGCGCTATTGCATATTAATATTTTTACTTAACCTGTTGTCTATGATTCAACAGTACATAATGAACATGAATTAACATCAAAAGGTAGGCTATTTTATAAGAGAGCCTACAGTACAACTTACTGAAATGTCTCATGTAAAAGCTCATTCAGTGTTTCAAACTGTGGTAAACGTGTAGCCTAAAGCTTAAACATTGCAACGTAATATACATTTACCTCAGAATAACCATTCTGTATCCATAAGCTCATCAGTCAGCTAGAAAAATAACTATAGGAGCATTTTGCTATATTTATGCGCTATTGCATATTAATATTTTTACTTAACCTGTTGTCTATGATTCAACTCCTCCTATAAAATTACATTTTACTAATTAAGAAAAACAGACTGAAAGTGTGAAAGACATTCATTCTTAAAAATAAAGGTGCTTAAAAGGTTCTTCACAGAAGCATTTTTGGTTCCACAAAGAACCATTCAGTCAAAGGTTCTTTAAAGAACC
>NW_015548201.1:42672-48745 GCF_001515605.1 Sinocyclocheilus anshuiensis | reverse complement strand
TCTTGTATCAATATCTGATATATATATATATATATATATATATATATATATATATATATAACTATAATAAATTATGTATAATAATCAAATATATAACTACAAATAAAACTATAATAACTATAATCAATAGTCAATGATTATGAATACTGCTAAGCAATACAAAAATAAAAATCTGTCAAACCAAATGGGTCTCGTCACGTGGATACCACAAGAAACAGACTCATTTGCTCTGTAAAATTCTCCTGTAGAACAAGCCTCTCATTTTTTTAAGTGTCTCCCACCAGCATGATGTAATCTGATGCTGTGGAGAGCTTGCCAAGACTGCCTGATGTAGCCTGCAAGACTAAGCCTATTGTTTAGACACATTGCATGACAACACAACTTGTTTCCCACTGGAGACCAGGTTCTGCGATGAACTTCTCCATCACAACATTCTTTGGCCTAAAGCAAACCAAACGATTTTCACTTATACTGTATTCTGGCAGCTAGTTGGTTACGCATTAGCAGCATTCAATATCACTGCCTGTGGCACAAGTAGTGTCCTTCACATTTGTCACAGAACAAGCAGAACAGGTTCTCCACACCGGCACCATAGAAAGACGTGCTTTCTAATAATAATAAAATAAATAAAACACATTTATTCTGTGGCACCTAAAAAAAATAAGTTGAAAATACGTTTTTTTCTTATATGGAGCCAATGGCTCCTTACTCGATTTTTTTGTCTGGAGCCCAGCTGTGTATTTGTGTGTACAATACATACAGTATGTGTATATAGATAGATATTTAACTGTTAAATATCTATAGCTAACTGTCACTTTAGTATCAATAGCTGATAAACCAAACGATTTTCACTTATACTGTATTCTGGCAGCTAGTTGGTTACGCATTAGCAGCATTCAATATCACTGCCTGTGGCACAAGTAGTGTCCTTCACATTTGTCACAGAACAAGCAGAACAGGTTCTCCACACCGGCACCATAGAAAGACGTGCTTTCTTTACAAAAGGGAGAGAGGGGTGATCAGTGTACCGGTGGCAGGAGAGAGTAACCAGAGACATTCCCAGGGGTTTTCCTGGCCGTAGTCTGGCAGCAGGTCCGTGGGAATGAAGGAAGAGATGTTTAACTGCTGATGGGTCATTTGGATCTGTCCTCAGCGGCATTAGGAGGAAATCAAATATATGTGCATTGACTGGAAGACAAGAGAGCAGCGGCGGCAAGTTTTTCTCAGGTGAACATCTTGTTTTGCATTTTCTTTTATGTAGCCTCATTTCATTGTGTGCTTCTCTCTAGTGTTTGTAGCATCATTAAATAAGAACTGGACAGGACGTTCGTCTCCAAATACTGCCTCACTGTGATATTCAACTCTCTCTGCCTCACAGAAGGCTCTCTGCATCATAAAAGATCCTCACAGCATACAAACCTATTATGGTTCGGGCTGATTAACTTCCATTCTATTTACTGTCAAGAAAGTTGTGAAGTGAGACTCTTTATTTGGGAAGCTTATTTGCAATTGAAATACACTGCACCAATTTCTTTAATACAGATGTCAAATGAAAACACAGGATTTGCATTGTTTTTTTGCCAGTACAAGTTACATCCTCATTCCCTGCAGGGACAACATTGTAATAAAAAATTAAAAAAAACTATTGCGCAAGGGTGGCATTGTTCAGATCCATGCTTTGTGTTCAGAGACCACTGACAGGGTTTAAATCTTCCAATCATGGTGTGACAGATAGATGTGTAATGTCATAATTAAAGGAAAGTTCTGGACTAAATACAAGCTCTTTGACATGTTGTTATGACAAAACAAAAAATAATTCTGACTCGTCTTTCAGTTTGTAAAACAATTTTTGTTTACAATAATGCACTTGTAATGACAGTCTATGGGGCAAGGTATCATATTGGAATAAAAGGTCAAAATTTCCACTGTTTGCAAAACATCATACATGATTGTGTCTGCCAAATGCATAATCTGCCATTTGTTTCACACCACTGTATATATATATATATATATATATATATATATGTGAAAAATAGTAATAATTGTTATGCTATTTTTTGTAATATACACTGACATTTCAAAGTTTGCGATTGTTAAGATTTTTAAAATGTTTTTAATAAAGTCTTACAGTAAAAATAGTAATATTCTGAAATATTATAACAATCGAAAAAATTACTTTCATTTAATTATTTTATTTATTATTTACAATAAAGCTTAAAGGGTTAGTTCACCCAAAAATGAAAATTACGCTGTGTTTTACTCACTCCAGAGCCATCCTAGGTGTATACAGTTGTACACAGAAGCAGTTCCAGGAGCATGACGTATGAGTTCAGAGTTGCGCATACGCCGATGAGTCTCTTGAAAACCAACGTTTGTTTACTTTTTTTTCAAAAACGCATCGATTCGCTACAGGAGGCCTTTGTTCACCCCCCGGAGCCGTGTGAGACGCTTTGTTTTAATGGATGGGCGCTTTTTATTTAACATCTTTTGGACTGATTCATGCAACACCCGCTGAGTGTCATTAAACAGCTTGAAAGATCAAAGACAACTTTTAATATAACTCAGACTGGATTCATCTGAAAGAAGAGAGTCATATACACCTAGGATGGCTCTGGGGTGAGTAAAACACAGCCTAATTTTTATTTTTGGGTGAACTAACCCTTTAACTTGCATTTAACCCAGGGCATTCATTTAATAATAACCCAAGATGATGTCATGACCTAGAAAAGCAAAACTGATTGTACAGTGAAACACTGATGTAAACAAACAAAAAAAAACATTTCTAAGAAATCCAATGCAGTTTCTCTAAATCAGACTGTTTCAGATTGTATTTCTCACATCATATGTTTCATAAAGCTTTACTATTTCTGCACTACTGCCCAGCTCCAACTCTAATAATTTATTCATTGATGTTTATTTCTAAAACAGCAGATGCCCTGTCCAATATCTTGTGTAGATTTGGGTTGATCTTTCTTTGCACTTTCTTTCTTTTGGCCTTATATCAGCACCCCAGTGAAAGCAGACATAAATCTCATATTAATTATTACCTCCACAGAAATGTTTACCCCCTTATCTAACTTACTTCCCCTAAAGAATGTGCCATTCAGCTCAGTGCACAGGCATCGCACTGAAAAGGGTCAGATAGAGAGAAGGACTGGCTCATATTAGCTCAATAAGAAAAGTACACAGAAAAAGAGCTGGTTAAACAATAGAACCTGATGCCCCTCCTCACCACTGACCTTTTATGACATTACACCTGCACTGTGCAACTAGTTGTTCATTTTGAAATGTCAGTTGGTACCTGTAAAAAGCAGGCTGCTTTCAGAAGCCTGATTTTAATTCCATACCATGTTATTTTGCCTAAACATAAGAGCAGAAAATGATTTAGTCTAGGCCTGCTTAAAATGTATAACATATTGACTGGTTTCAGACAACCATACAGGGTTCCTATTGTCAGGGAAAACTGGAAAATAGTAGAGAATTTAGGGAATCCCAGGTCTAAAAAAAAAACATTCAGCTATAAAATATTTCCTTTCTGAAATAATTCATAAATTGTGACCCTGGACCACAAAACCAGTCTTAAGTCGCTGGGGTATATTTTTAGCAATAGCCAAAGGTCAAAATGATCTTTTATGCCAAAAATCATTAGGATATTAAGTGAAGATCATGTTCCATGAAAATATTTTGTAAATTCCCAACCGTAAATATATCAAAACGTAATTTTTGATTAGTAATATGCATTGCTAAGAACTTCATTTGGACAACTTTAAAGGCGATTTTCTCAATATTTAGTTTTTTTTGCACCCTCAGATTCCAGATTTTCAAATAGTTGTATCTCGGCCAAATATTGTCCTATCCTAACAAGCCATACATCAATGGAAAGCTCATTCATTCAGCTTTCAGATTTTTTTCAGAACTTTTCAGATTTTCAGATGATATACTGATTTTCAAAAAATTGACCCTTATGACTTGTTTTGTGGTCCAAGGTCACAATTGTTCTTTGTTTATGATCTCTATAACATCAAAATCCTTATCTAATAATCACAACCTGGAAAAGTCATGGAAGTTCATTGGTGAAAAAGTGTGGCAACCCTGATCTACATTTGGTTAATTTTAATGTGACTGTAAACAGGGACATTTGCATTTATTTTTAGTGCAATTAATTACATAAGCCAGATTGCTGGAATATATTTGTAGATACTTCTTTTCCACAGCCCTCTGAATGCTAATTAACCCTGCTGCATAATTTAAAAGCAATGTATCGTGCATAAAAGGCTTTGTCGGTGTTAACAGGCAAAGCACATCCTGGCTATATTTACTGAAAGTTTCTTAAGGTAGGTGTGAAGTTTCCATTCAGTTGCCATAGAGACTGTTTAAAATGCATCCATAAAACACAGACAAGTGCCCTTAAAGTTGCACGTTGCAGTTGAGTAATGGAACATCTGAATCTCTCGTTGCACTAATTTCTCACGTAGTTGTTTGAGAAAGTGCTTTAGGTCAGTATTGACAGCACTCAGCAGGCGGGGGACAAGGATTTGCTCTGTTAAAACAAACGGCTCAGGTCTGTGCTGGGCACTTCACAGCATTAGAGCTAATACGATATAACACTCCCAGAGTGACCTCCACAAAGCCTCCTCGCAAGCTAATCTTCACTACATTAACGCACGTGCAGGATTTGACACACCTTCATGGCTTGGTTCTGCTTCAGACCACATTTCCTCATTTTCTTGCATACATGAGCACACAGTTGAAAACAATTTTGTTTCTTAAAAGTTCAATCAATTTAATGCATCCTTGCTGAAAAATGTTTTTTTTTTTTTTTTTTTAAACATCTTCATTTAGAAACTGATATAAGTAGCAGTGGTCATCGGGAATCGTTCAAAATCTTAAAAATCATTCTGGTTGACATATTCAGCTCTTCAGCTCATTAACTCTAAATATTAGCACCATTGTTAGCACCAGAGAGAGAACTTTCAGTGTGCCGAAGGTCTCTGTGGGGCCCTCAGGCAATTATTTTGTGATAAGACATTCACTTTCCTCTTTGTCCTCTCTGTCTGACCCCCAGGCTCTAACCCTGAAGGAGCAAGTTTATGGCGCTTTCCCAATGGCCTGACTGAACGGCCCTGTACTCACTAAAGAGAATGTCTCCAGTGTGCGTGCCTGTGAAAAATGAATGGTGCTTCTATGCCAAAATAAGACCTCTAAAGAATGTGATGCAATCCCTATAAAGAGAGCTAGTGTTAAGTTAGGGCCTTTTCAATGAATGAAGTCGCCACCATTTGACTTGTCATATTTCACAAAGACTCTTATTCAGCCAAATGACGCTAAATTGGTGAATAACGAAAGGGGCACCATTGTCACCTTGGGTCCTACAAACTCTGGTCATGATTCCCAGTAGTTTTACCTCAACGGACCTTTTATTTATGTCTATGATTAGTAAACAATAAAAAAGACTGTTAACAATTAAGTGAGCTGCGTATAGAGGCAGCATTTTAAGGCATCATAAACACTATTGATGCAATGGCTTTTCCAAAAAGTAGGCAGAATAATTGTTCCCTTATACATTTTGGCACAATTGACCCTTCTCCGGGAGTTTGATTGACAGGCGATCTGACCAATCATAATGCCGAATCTGCCATTTTATCGGACAAACAAACCTGACAGGAGAATAGATTTACGTAGTGCATGGACATGAACTTGATAAATGGTGTGTATTGACATCTTTCCGCAGTTGAAATAAGATATCTTCTGATGTTCATTCCTATAATTAGTAAAGAGGAAGAGATGATCGGTTCACATGCCACTTTAACTGAGGTGCTACAGCGTTCTGTCACAACACATTAAAAAGCCACAAAGGGGTATTTATTGTTTGAATTTTCTAAAAAATGACAAAATTTGAAAGCTGAGACTTTGTTTCATACCAAAAGTAACCTGCTCTGTCTTTTCTGTCAGCGCGTTGTCAGTGTCCTCTTTGCTCCGTGATGTATATTTCACTGTGCGAAAACGTGTGCCGTGAGAGAGCCATGGCTTGTCGGACGTAGCAACAGTAACTAAGGGGGGCAGGTCTTTGCGA
>NW_015548201.1:33528-42646 GCF_001515605.1 Sinocyclocheilus anshuiensis | reverse complement strand
GTTCCTTTTAAGAAAAAAAAAAAAAAAAAAAGGATGGCAGACAAGCCAAGTGAAGTTTTGATTATAAGCAAACTATGGACACTGATATTAAAATTCTGGCCAATACAGAATATTACTTTTATAATTATTTTTATGTTTTGTTGGATGGAGAACCAATGGTTGATGTTAAGTGATTTGTTTAAATTAAAAAAAACTAAACACTAACATTTCAAATCAATCATTTGAAATTATACAAGTGAATTTAGGTAACACAACATTGTACAGTATGTAAAATATCATATTCACTTTGAGAGTGGCTAATAATTACATATAGCAGTGGTAGCATTCATATAGCAGTGGTAGAAAGCCTAAAAAGTGAGCATTAGATGAAAAAAAGTTAATTTAAATATTAAAGGGGTCCTATTATGCTTTTTTCACTTTTTGAATTTTAGTGAGTGTGTAGTGTGTATGTTTGGGCATAAAAAAGATCTTCCAACTTACAAATCTCAAAGTCCACTCTAACCTCTTAAGACCCTGCGGCCTCACATGAGGACATTATATTTTTGTGAATTTCTGTATTTTGACTGTACATGCCACAGTTTTAAGTCTGGATGTCCGTTTTTAAAAAATCCCTTTTCAAGAACTACAATGAACGGCTCGTTTGGACTACAGCAATGTTTTGTATTGTGATGTCACAAATCGGCCCATTAGAATATCATTAAAAACACAAAATAATGTTCTTTTTAGCAACATCATATGACCCCTTTAAGCGGTTGTTGACATCGTATCTTAAACGTGATTTAGCCCAATATCCGTGTGTGCAAAGATTCTGCGCGATCCTCTTGTTCAATATTCTCGGGGTCTGAATTCGGCTCAGATTGATATGGCAATATTGACTCCATCCTTAACTATACCGGAGCAGACGGAACTTGCTGCTTTGGCAAGGGGCGGGGCAGTACTGAAACACCGTCTAAGCTGTTTGCCAATCACAACGCACTGGGACAGCTAACCAATCACAACACATTTCATTTTTCGGAAGGCGGGCCTTCATCAAACTAATTGAGCCATTTGTGCCAGGCTGGGGAGAAAGGTATTTTAATAATGTAAATTATGTGAAAAATAATGAGTTTTCGAAACACCAAGCATGACAGCATGTTCTAGTTACAGCCCCAAAACAAAATCAAGACTTTGAAAAAGAGCATAATAGGACCCCTTTAAATATAAATTTTATCCATTTTTTTCCCTATGAGTTGCTGTATATGAAGCACTTTCCGGTTGGGAGGGTAGTTAGTAGGCAGTGAGGCAGCTTACTAGGCTTTGGAACAGAGTTTGTGTAATGTTTGTGCCCTCAGGGCAAGCTGGTCATGTTCATTAATTCAATGATATGCAGAAGGGTTCATGTCTAGGTGTGTCCATGGCCTCTAGCTAAATGATAGTAATCACGACATGGCGCCTATGATGTAACAGAAATCAATGACCAGAAAGCTATGAGTGAATAAATAGCCCTGTGTGTTGTTTTTTGACTGACGATACATAAAGGACAGCTGACTGGAAATGCCTTGTGAATTGAAATGTGTCATTTCCTGTGACAGTTCCAGCAGATCAGCCCTTAAATTCAACAGTTAATGGGACACCAAATTCATTTTTAAGTGTAAACTCATTGTTCAGAATGGAATACTAGTATACTACTTACTGCATAGTATACACTATATTGTTTTTTTAAATATTCATATTGATGTTAAAAATAATACTAGGCTAATATTAGGATTATAATCAATATATTAGTGCTGGGCGGTATGACCAAAAATTTATATCACGTTATTTTTCAAAATTATACCGGTTGACGGTATTTTTTTTTCCATGCATGACCGGGTGTTAACCATATTTTCTACTGATTGAGAGAGGAAATACTGCAGTATATTGACTTAGAATGCCCTATTTTACTGTCATGATAAGTGAATATTGTCAAAAAATACCACACTACATAGTGACTAAACACGACCCCTTTTAATACATGTTAACCAGGAGTCACTCTCATTTATAATCGCGGCATTGTCTGATAAAATCAACATGCATCTACACTAAAGACTATGCGGTTGTTTTGGCTATATTACTTTTTCTCATGCAGCGCACTGCCTGCGTCTGAGTAACTAAAAAAACACAACAAACAAAAAAGTGCATGTAATATTAACAGACGAACTACGCTCATATTTATAATTCCAAACAATCAGTAAGCGACAGGTGCTAGGAAACGCTGTTTTGTACTCATTTATTGACGAGTCGGCTGCGGTGCGCTGCTTCTCTGCCGCTCACTGCACAGAACAGACGCTAAAAGGGTCTGAAAGTTGCTAAATCTAGTGCTAAAGTCATGCTCGTGTGTATGTGTGAGACGCGGGAGCTGATGGCTGGGGGCAGTGGATATTTGTGGCGGTCAATGTGGATATTGTGGATGAGTTCTTCTGTGTCATCACGTTCTATTAGTTCTACAGCTTCAGTTTCGGAACTTTCACGCTTAGTAACACATACAGCATATGCTTAGTTCCCTCACCACAGTGCAACAGTGAAAAGCCTTTCAAAAGAGAAACCCCTTTCAAACAGTGTCGCGTTCCGAACGTTAAGCGACATTTTAAAAATTCATATCATAACAAAAATAAACACTGGTATACGGTATGAACCGGTATACTGCCCAGCAGTACAATATATCACTTTTTTTATAATATTTTGAGCAAACTGAACTGTGGGATACATTACACACAGCACTCCGTACAGCAGTGTTCTGGCAAATGTAGTCACCCAAGTAATGGATGCAGAAAATCCGTGCTGCATATTGTAGAAATAGTAAGTATTATTCTAGTATGCTATTCCAAACATCACCTGCTTGTCTGTGCTGGAACAAGGTTGTGCTGGTCTGTGCACAAAAATGTGCAACAAAGCAAGAATAAGGCAGTATGAATGTTAAGAGCCAAAGAAGGAAGTAAACTTCTGATATTTTTAGAGATACATCAAGTTAGACAGGGAACTGTCTTGATGAGAGAGACTGCAAGTCTTAACTTGATTCTTGAAGTATGTTTGGAATTTGAAGGAGACATACTTTAGCTTTAAATGCCTTACTTGTGCACTTCTGAATAAAAGCTATTTAGCCAATGTATATGTTTTTAGGCTGAGGCATTATACTCCATTGTAAATATCTGCGTCAAATAATAGAAGAAAGTATATTGGTTCAAAAGCAGTTACATTAGTCAAAGTTGCAGAATTTACTTTATCATTATTAGGGCTGACCTCTACTAAAGATTTTTCTAGTGAACTAGTAGTCGTTCAGTTTTAGCAATTAGTCGACTAATCGCACGTTTATATCAATAAACCATATAATTCATAATAATGAGCCTTTAATTGCCTATAGCCTATCAGCGCTCAAGAGCATGCATAAAACTTGCCACAGCACACTGGCTGAAGTAATGATTATGAATGCATCAGGGAAAAAAACAGCAAGAAGACTGCCTTAACATTATAATAATTCATTAATAAACTAGTGTTTTCTGTGCTTTTCGGCTGCAGTGATGAAGTCGACAACACTGATTCGTCATCTCCACAGTGGACGTGTACGTTTCATACAGATTACATAATCGGAAAAAAAAAATTTTCCATTGAATTGGTTCATGTAAAAGGAGACATTTCGCTTTCTATAGATATATTTTTCATCTCTGTGAGGCAAGCACAGAGTTTCGGTTCATTTTTTTGAGTCCACACAAATAAAAGTAAACCTTTTACAAATTTGAAAGATGTATTACTCTGTATGAGCAAGTTAAATGCAAATGATCGCACCGGTGCCTCCAAGTTAGCTGTCATGCAGTGAGCGCTCTACTATTCCACTTCCACACTCCGCACAAACACTTGAATAGCACACATTTTTCTAGGTTAACGTTAAAGCGATCAGCCATGTAATGTTGCTACTACTTACATGTTTCAGATGCTAAGCCACATTTGAGGTCGATGAACGAAACGAACGTTTGGATGTCCAATGTACTGTAATTACCACATAGATCAGCTGTTAATAATCTGTCCGTCGCAGTCTACTAACTTCGCCACCTCCTATGGAATTCGTTTTTTCTGCGACTAAGCGACTAATAACATTTTGATCGACTAAGCCTCTTCTTGTTGACTAACGGTTAGTCGACTGTTAGGGGGCAGCCCTAATCATTATTAATATTACATTGAGAAGCTCTGACTTCCTCTCACTGGGAAATGTTTTAACTTTAATCCAAACTCCCAGGTAAATTTGACTCCTCACAGAAAACACCAGATTTCGACTCATGGATGTCTTTTGTTACATTCACAATCATTAAATTATGTAAATAAAGACATTTAAAACAGCATCAGAAGGAGGAAATAAAAAGTTTCAGGTGCTCTTCAAACTGCCACTGTGAGGTAGACAGGCGTCTAATTAAAGCTTTTCCATGGGGGGAATGTAAATGAGAATGTGTGGAAGGGCCACTGGCTGTGAAGGGCCCAACTAGGCAGTAAATCAAGCCTGGTCTCTTAACTCACTACGGCTGTTCAATGTCTGAAGCGATTAAGGAAAAAGACTGGATGCAACATTTTTCCTGTCCTTCAAGATTTGTGGCCACTTTTAAAAGGTTTTTTTTTTTTTACCTTTGCTAACCCTTACCCCGATTCCTCAGCTCACTTCATAAAAACTCAAGCTTTTTGTAACAGACCACAGACATTCCTCACACAGTTTCTAGGGCTGTCAACAAATTAAAAATGTAATTTAATTAATTACATTATACATATATAGATTGACTAACCAAAAAAAAAAAATCACAAATAATCAGATGTATAAATAATAGATGAGAAAACACCCAAATTAATGAATGGATACTAGGACAGCCGAGTAAATTGTTGCATTTACGAAATATAAATGTTTATATTTATATAAACATTCCTTTAAAATGTGTATCTTTAATATTCTGTCTAATCAAGCTAGACATCATTTTCCTGTTTTTTCTGTCAACATCACTTTGGTTCATCTGACTTTTAAGAGGAAGTATTATCTGAACATAATCGTGGCGGCCACAGAGTCCTATACACTTAAGCATAAGGGATATAAGCATAACAGTCAGTGTTTACTCATGTTGTGACACAAAGCACCATCATGCATATCAACCCTGAAATGACCTCCTGTCAATCATAAATTAAAGTGGCACTCCAAGTCATGGCATATTTATAATCGAGGCTTGCGCAGATGCAGGTCTTGTGCAGTAAGTGTTGTAGTTAGCCGAGTGCTGTGATGGCAGAAAACTGAGGAGAGCTCAGCCACATCTCATGCATAAAATCATGAGGTGCCGTTTTGATCTTTCTGTGGGTAAAAGCCTGAACTTAAGTGCCACACTTTTTTACCTCTTCTCTAACTATTTGCATAATCAATCCAGTAGCAAAAGGCTGGATTTGGTAAATGATCATTTTGTTGATATACGGAAGAGCCTGGAGGGGATGCTGTGCTTAACTGCACGTTTGTAAGCATAATGTGCTGACATCTGGTGAAGCTGTTAATACATTGCAAAAACAAATGTGAAATTCTTTTTCAAGAATTTTATAAGGAAAAACAACACCATTTGTTTTCAGAGAATATATCTTGAAATACAGTATATTATCTTATATCTATCTTATATGTCTTTTTTTTCTTTCTCCATTTGCAAATAGTTTTTTTTCTTGTTTTAAGCACAAATATTATGTATAAACAAAATTAAGTGAGGTATAACAAAATTAGTTGAGGTTTTAACAAGCTGTATTTTATCTCAGGTCACAGTAAGTAAATTGTTTTGCTTTGGGTGAGATGCCAGAGGTGAAGATGCACTAGGATAAAGGAAACACTCAGAGACGCTCTCAGTGTGACCCAGAGGTGTTGAGTAGTGATCTGGTGAAGTGCTAGAATATTTTAGGCCTTTAAGCAGATCCATTTCTCTGCATCAACTTCACTGCAGGTCAGAATTAGGCCTAAGTGTTGTTTAAACAAGGTCATTGTATTATTTATGACTTTTTCAGAGGGCACTGGCTCTTTTTCAATCTGGTTATTCTTTAGTTACAGAAATGAGTCCTACATGTATATAAGACCGAGAGTATATATTCACACTGGATGTGCCTGTAGATCAGTATATACACAGGCAGAAACACTTGAATGCATTTGTCTTTACGGGTGTTTGAGGCCAGTAGCCTACATTTATAGCAATGAGAGAGAAGGTTGTGGAGGTGAAATCAATACAGGCTCTTAATGAGGTGCTCTGGAAAGAGAAAACTGATTGACAGAGTTAGAGAGAAACAAAGAAAAAGAAAGAGTGAGGCACTACTAAACAGATATACTGAAACCCCGACCGTTCAGAAGCAGGGCAGCACTGAGTGTATAAGTAGATCAACTTCACTTTGAAGGAGAGGAAATGTTCACAACACAAATGAGTGATTACCAGAGGACATTGATTAATGCAGCAGTATTGCAGTGTAAATTAAAAGTGGTTTTTTTTGCGTTCCAAAGGCAGCTGCCCTCATTTTCAGGGTATTTGGCTCATGAGACGATTCCCAGCTTGTATCATTTCAGTTATATAACAGGCTTGTGAACTTCTGTGTGTACAGTAGTTCTCATTTCTAAAAGGAAAGCAAAAGCTTTTGACCTATTTTAATGTCGTGGTCTTACATGAAATGGTTTTTATTAGACTACATATATGAACATGTGCTTATGAGTAGCTGACATTTGAAGCAGTGACAGCAGTGTCCAGCAATATGACATCATCAAATTAAGAAACTATGCAATTATTGTTTCATTTTAAAATGTCTTATTTCTTGATGGGGAAACATAAAGATGCTTCTTGAAATGTCAGAATATTCTGCAGATTCAAGGATTCAGGTTTCTTATTTGATCTTCTGAAGGGGTTTTCATTGTTTTTAATTTCTCTTCTTTCAATTTAGAGATCCCAGTGGAGCCATTTGATCCTGTAACTAATGGCAACAGTCCAGGCCCTGTCCTTGAACCAGGACCCCAGCAAAAGCATCTGTGCCGGTTATCCAGCGTCCACTTTGGCATCAGGCCGCTGCATCATGGGAAGTGTAGGCAGCCTAATCGAGAAACCAGACGTGTCACCAACCAAGAGCAACAGAGCAGTTCCACAAGTGACAGGACGGCAGAACCACGGCCTGCTCAAGAAGGGTTTCAACCAGAGAGAGCTGCTTAACTATCTGAACATAACCAAGAAGGAAGCAAAGGGCAGCAAACACATCATCTCTGGGACGTCCTCTATCAAGAGAGAGCACAGGAGAGCAGAGGACGACGTCTGCACTAAGGTCTACCACAGGGACGGAAAGGAGGTTGATTTGGGAAAGAACTCACTTCCCATAGGTGGCAAGTTTGACAAGGTACACAACTGTCGTAGAGTTATGCTTCATCCATGCCATGTCAGAATTACAGTAATTGCGATTTTCCATGTTTGTCAAGCTCAAAATTACTGGTTTGAACCTCTGGCCAATGGCAGACGCAGAGTGTTTGGGAAACCTGGCTTAAAATAGTTATTAGTTTTGCTACTGTGTTTAAAGACTCTAGTGGTGCAGAAATTACATACTTCAGCTTTATAAGTTTTATAGGAGCAGATGGAAGTGAATTGACACGTACATATATTTAAAGTTGAAGACCACTACCAAATACTATTTTTATTGTATATCTTTTATTCTTTTTTATATTACAGAATACTTATAAACGCAAATCAACATCAATTTCTTCTAATTTTATGTAAACCCAGCAAATAAAAATCTGAAATTAATGTAGTATTTTGCTGTCATCAACACCATATAGATAGATAAGTTTTTTTAGTTTTTTAAACAATACATTTAATAAAGATAATATAAAATTAGTAAAATAAAATTGTATTTAGTAGTAGTATTTTATTTTTATTTTTTTTATTATGAATTTAAGCATTTTTTAGTAAAAAATAAATAAATAAAAACTGCTCGACTGCGACAACAGAGTTGTCATTTAAAAAAAAAAATAGTAATATGGTAATTCGGACATGACCTGGAAGCAGCTTTTTATTAATTTCAAAATTAATATCATTTCATTAAGGAATGTAAGAAAAATAAACACTGTTCAGTAGTTGTTTACCACTTTGTAGGAAAGTAAGGATGAATTTATCATAGTTACTGGCTTTTTTGCCCATCAGCATTTACTTTCACTAAGTATTCAACAAATCTCGGAAGGAGCAGGTGTTAAAAACACACTTTACAACGACTGGATTAAAACAAGATGAATAGGTTCCTCATTGTGGTTTCAAAGCCTGTCGATGAAATGCAGAAATCGTGACAATGTTTCCAGTCGGACTCCATAAAGGCAATATTTCTTCTTGAGGCAAGTGTAATTTATTGATAGGTGGGCTCCCCAGTCTCAAATGGAAATAAATCATATAAACTGTTCAGGCCAGCAGCATGTAGACTAACTGACTAGCTTCTGCTGGCTAAATTTATCTCTGTAATCAAATATGGTCCCCCTCAGGTGATGTTATTGAGCAGGAAATTCAGCGAGGCTGAAGAAATATGGAAGTAAAAGTGGTCTACATTAAATTACTTAATTGTTGTTTGGCATGGCTCCAGTATTTAAGTGTAGATCTATTCTCCTGATTTACATGCTGCAATTGACTTATCCTTTTCATTTCACAGCCACGTTTTAGGCCTTCAGCCTTTAAACCGGTCACCCCGAAAAACTTCAGTTCAATGCAGAACCTCTACCCCTCCAAGTCGGAGGAGTCAGAGAGTGGCTTAGTTAACGGCATGCATCCGTCCTATGCCAAAGCAGCGGCCAAATCGCTGTCCACCTCTTCCTCGTCCTCCTCCTCCTCCCCTTCACGGCCAGGCACAAGTGTCAGCAAAGGCGTGCTAGCAGCAGCCCAGGGCCTCAGCCAGGAAGAGGAGAACACGTCTGACTCGGGGCACAATTCCATGAACAGCCTGCCGCCTTATCGGCCACCGTTCCGTCCTCACTTGGGACAAATCAGTGCCTCTATGGGTCACATCAACCACATTGGCTCACTAGATCGCACCTCGTTAGGCTCCAAGGGGGCCGCTTCCACAGTCACAGACATGTCCTGTCAGAGTATGGCTACGCTGA
>NW_015548201.1:16810-33443 GCF_001515605.1 Sinocyclocheilus anshuiensis | reverse complement strand
CTGAACCGCCTGCGGTGCTATGGAAGCGAGGCCCCGCCACCCTACGAACTGTCGCACTCTATGGAGGACGTGGTGAGAGACCTGGAGGACCATCTGCAGGAAAAAGAGCACGAGCTACGTCAGATGAGGAGGAACCTGGATGAGAGCGAAGACGCTATTGCACAGGTCAGCATCTATAAGAATGATTTTTTTAATGTTTTTTAATATCTCTTATGTTCACCAGTGCTGCATATTTTTGAATAAAATTTACAGTAATATTGTGAAATATTATTTTACTTTAAAATAACAGTTTTCTATTTGAATATATTTTAAAATGTAATTTATTCCTGTGATGGCAAAGCTGGATTTTCAGCATCATTACTTCAGTCTTTGGTGTCACATGATTCTTCAGAAATATGCTGATTTGTTGCTCAAGAAACATTTCTTATTATTATTAATGTAGAGAAGATTTATGCTGCTTATTATTTTTGTGGAAACCATAATACATTTTTTCCAGGATTCAAAAGAACAGCATGTATTTTAAAGTTTTTTTAACTGAGAGATTGAGCTTTGTTTTTTGTTTTTGTTTTTCAAAAAAGGTCAATACCTTATAAAACAATACATTTAAATAATTGTAAACATAGACCATAAACAAATAGTACAACTAAAAAAGAAAAAGAAAATACACTGAAAAAATAAGCAAATCTGAAAATACTGAAAAATGAAAGACAAATTGAAAATAAAACACTACATTACCATTCTTACAAAACAAAAACTACATTAAAATACAAAACTCTGTGTTTTTGTTCTGCTGTAGGTTTTTGAAGAGAAGCAGCGGCTCTGGGAGAAGGAAGTGACAGAACTGAAACACCTGTACAATGCCAAACTGCGCCAGGTATCCCAGCAGTCCCAGCGTTCACAACGAAACCTGCAGCTGCAGCTCTATAAGGCACAGCAGGAACGCAACAGGCTGCAGGAGGAGCTGGATTCTGTCAGGCTGGAGTGCCAGACCCTGAAAAGTCAAAGCCCAGCGGTACAAAGCCAGAACATTAATCCCCAGCTGGAAGAGACCCAATGGGAGGTATGCATTAAGTCAGAGCTATCTGTCCAGATACTATCTGAGATACAGAGATGTTTGGAAGAGATAGAAGAAAGAAATAGATTTTAGTTGCAAGAAAAACATATTATGCATACTTGGTAGTTTGTTCAGACTGAACATAAATCTAAATGAGATGTTTAAGGCTGACTGTCCACACTGTCATTTTGTACTGTCAGTAATCAAAGCCGTTTGTTCAAATAGTTTAGCCACTATACAATTTATCAGTTGCCATAGTAATGACTGAAGACAAAAAAAGAGAAAAAGACAAAAAAAAGACATTAAAAGGTATATATAGTTGCACAGAGAGAATGGAAAGAGCCTCTGTCATTGTATGGAAATCTTGCCACAAAAGAATATAAACATCCAAAACCACTGAATTGTTTACTGATTCCATAGTGAAAAAAAAATCATAGAATGACAGAAAAAACTACGTGAAATCTGATCTGACCATTCAGAATTAAATGTATTTCCAAAAATCAACATTAATCAGATTCCAAACCACATGGATGTAGTTTGGATCAGATTTCATGTGTTTTTTTTTTACTTTTCGGACAAACAACTAAATGGATTTAAATCAGAAATGTGTTTAAAAAATTGTTTGAAAAAGAAAGAAAAAAAAAAAAGATTTAGTTGCCTGTCTGAACAAAGCGTTGTGAGCCTTAAACAAAGGATAGCAACCATTCTTGAAAGCCTTGTTATGAACAATCTTTTCAAATCATATTTTGTCTTTGTGTTTTGTATAAGCTGTAATAAATAACTAAACTGTATTGCTCTGATAGGTCTGCCAAAAGTCTGGAGAAATCTCTTTACTGAAGCAACAGTTTCGGGACTCTCAGGCAGAGGTTACACAGAAGCTGAGTGAAATCTTCCTCTTAAAGACTCAGCTGCATGAGGCACGCAGTCAGATCCAGAGCAAGGACAGTCAGATCGACATGCTACAGATGGCCCTACAGGGCGCCCGACGGAAATGCCCCTTGCCTGCTTTCGAGGACCATCGAGCTGATACGGGTGAGACTGATGGAGCCAGTGCTACGGAGGAGCGTTTCAGAGCTGAACTGCTGCTGGAAAGGCGGCAGAATGAGGCGCAGGCTTCAGCTTTTGAAACGGAGAGGAGCACGTGGCAGAATGAGAAAGAGAAGGTGATACGCTACCAGAAGGAGCTGCAGGCCAGCTACCTGGTGATGTACCACAAGAATGAGGCCTTAGAGAGAGAACTGGCAATGCTGAGGGTGGGCAGGGCAAGAGTTGAAGAGGTGGGATTAGTGGGCGGAGATGAGGGTGGGGCTTTACAAGAAGCGAAGCCGCCTACTGGTCTGCCCTGGATAGAGAGGATTGAGTCCTCTGAAATTTGACTTTGCAAATGTTCTTTGGCATCGGAGATTAGATTGATGCCAACAGCTCTGGCTCCTCAACCCACGTTTCTCTTCTGAGACAATGTTTTAAACCGAATAAATAAACTAAACTATATAAGTTTGACCAAAAAGTGTACTAAACAGAGGAGCAAGCTGAATATTATGGGTTGTTTTGCTTTATGTGATTTTGCTTTGATAAATTTGAATCATCAAAACATTGACTCATCCCAAATTTTATCTTAGACGTGATATTTGTTTTTAGATTCTAAAACAGTCACAGTGAGTGTTCTAGCACAATTTTTTTCATTGATTCAATTGTATATTCGTGCGTTAGGTACTGAATATTGCTCAAGTTCATCATGACAGTTCCAGCGGGTGATAAATCACAAATCCAAACGTCATATTTTTTTTATGCTGCCATTCTTTAAAGACTGAAATCAGAAGTGTGCATTCCCTAAAACGCATGTTGCACTTTAAAAGCACACAACTTATAAGTTGTCCTTTGCATTAGAAAAACATATGTAAACAGCAGATCCCTATAGAAGCATTTCTGCTACTATGTGTATTGATGTGCTCTGGTGGGCTTTTTTGTTCATTTGACCCAAGATGTTATAAATGCATGAATGTGAAATGAAACTTCTGTAGCCTATAGTTTGATGCCAATGTGTGCATAGAACTGTTGAAAAGTCATTGATCGTAAGGGTAACGTTAGATCCCACGTTATTATATCTTCATATAGCAAACTATACTGTGACTTGTTAAAAACTACTGAATTTCATCTTCTATTTCATGTATTAATTGTATAGATTTGTACTATACAGGTATGGTGTTCTTTACCTCAAAGTTGCATAAACCTTGACATTTTCCTTTACGTTGACTGAAGACTATTTCCCTTGTTCTGTAAAAACAGCTCACCTTATTTTTCAACGCGGAAGTAAGAAGTTTTCTGTGAATGTGCGAGACTTCTGGTTCATTGGCCGCTATAAGGAAAAAACGAGAAGAATAACAACGTGCAGTAAACGGTTTGCACTACAAACCAGTGTGTTCATGATTAAGATAATACAGTTAAATAATATGGTAAGACACACCAGTTTGCAATATCAAGCAGCAAAACGAAATAGTTGAAAGCGAATGACACCGGAAGCCAGACACATAAAATTGACAAATGGCCACGCCTGCTCTTACGGGAAAAATAAGGTGGTATCCAGTGTCTTCCAGTTAGTGCAAAATAAAAGTTTAAAATGTGTCCAATTAGTGGTTTCTTTCACATGCACTATATTTTATTATGTTAATAATATCGTACCTTATCTAACTTTATTTATAACCTTAATTAGTGTATTTGTTGGGCTGGACTCCAGGCGCAGAAAACAAAAATATGCAGATTTCGTCTAGTCCAGACCGCTTATCTATTATATAGATTAATATATCTATTATATAGATCAGTGGTCCAGCCTCATAAAAACGTTTACTTTACTTTTATGATCTGATTTGGCTGTGAATCTGTCAAATTATAAGCAATGCATTTAAACTTAAAGGTACTTTAAACATCTGTCAATTCTGCCGAATTAGACACGCCCCCTCTTTCTACAAACCATGGTATTTTTATTTTATTTTGGATTGGCTAAAAATTATTTGATATTTTTTCACGGAGTTGGATAATTGTATGCATACCATTCTATAAAAATATCTCTCACAAGTCCTTTAAAATAACACTGACATAAGAGTGTGCGATTTTCTATCAATCAGATTCAGAGGTGTGCATTCAAATATTTGTATAAATATATAGTTAAAATAATGCAAATAATGACTTCAATCACCAAGACACCAGAAAAAGAGAATAGGACTTTTTTTCTTTCTTTTTTAACTATTGAGGGAAGAAAAGGTCATTTAGCAGTGTAGCTGAAAGCATAATAAAATATATAATTAGCCAAAAACAAATTATTAAACAAACATGTAAGGGGCAGTTTTGCAAATCCATGTGGGCCTGCTCCTCTCAGAGGAAGAATGTGACTCCATAAGCCCCTGCACACCTGCACATCATATCCAGCTGTACGGAGAGGAATTTTGTGCTTGATAGACCAGAATGGGCCATTGTCTCGTGGACAATACGGAGTCTATTCTGTCTCCAGGTAGAGACTTAGAGTTGCTTCCTTAGAAGCAAGAAGTAAATCAAGTTTGAGAAAAGGCCAACAGAGTCAAAACATTAGATGCCTAATTTTTAAGAAAAATTGAAAGAAAATATTTTTATTTACTTTTTTAAAACACATAAAACATGGACCTTTTTTTCAAAAAGTTAGATGCCTAATTTTTAAGAAAAATTGAAAGAAAATATTTTTATTTACTTTTTTAAAACTTACATAAAACATGGACCTTTTTTTCAAAAATAAAAAAATCCTGCTGTTTTATCTTGTTCTTGAATGCATATCTTTGCCCCCTAGTGTTTATTATATAGTCAAGCTCTTTTTAAAGCAGGTCAGAGGTCATCTAACTTAGTGTGCAAACATAGGAGGGTCTCAATTTCATTCAAGAAACAGGTGTTTCCATGGAAACTCAGTGGCCAAATAGATGTCTTGTAAGGCGAAAACCTGGAACTTTTAACAAATGTTTGTGAGATTTAGAGTGAGATCCTTAATAGAGAGAAACATTAACTTTGCTCTACACTGTTATCACAGTTTCAAAGGCAATTTTGACAGACTGTCAACGTTTTATTACACCGACTACTTTAAAAATCCTTCCAATAAATTGCTATATATATATAAATTGCTGTGTGTGTGACCCTGGACCACAAAACCAGTCATAAGTTGCACGGGTATATTTGTAGCAATAGCCAAAAATACATTGTATGGGTCAAAATTATCTATTTTTCTTTAATGCCAAAAATCATTAGGATATTAAGTAAAGATCATGTGTCATGAAGATATTTTGTAAATTTCCTACCGTAAATATATAAAAAATGTATTATCATTAGTAATATGCATTGCTAAGGACTTCATTTGGACAACTTTAAAGGCGATTTTCTCAATATTTTGATTTTTTTTGCAGCCTCAGATTCCAGATTCTCAAATAGTTGTATCTCGGCCAAATATTGTCCTATCCTAACAAACCATACATCAATGGAAAGCTTATTTATTCAGCTTTCAGATGTATAAATCTCAATTAAAAAAAAAAGAAAAATTACCCTTATGACTGGTTTTGTGGTCCATATATATATATATATATATGTATGGTCTTTGTGTTTGAACCCTTACCGCTTGCCCAGTGCACTGAGGTTTCCCTCTTGTGGGAGTAAAGGGTCAACATCTCATTTAAAACATTTTGCTTACTATTGATTTCAATAGTTTCAGTATGGAGGTATTTTTCTGTCCATAATTTCACAATTTTTATGTCAACATAATTTGAACACAAAGCAAAGAATATGCCCTAAATGATTTACCTATAACAATTGTTAGGTACACACTACCATTCAAAAGTTCGGGGTCGGTACAATTTCTTGAAAGATGTCTCTTATGCTCATCAAGGCTGCATTTATGTGATCACATACAGTAAACACAGCAATACTGTAAAATAGTATTACAATTTAAAATAACTGTTTTCAATAATTTATTCCTGTGACTACAAAGCATCACTTTTCATTGATTTTCAGCAGCAATTACTCCAGTATTCAGTGTTTACTATTATCAATATTGAAAACGGATGTGCTGCTTAATATTTTTGTGGGAGGAAGTATAAAAACAGCATATATTTGAAATAGAAAGCTTTTGTATTGATGTACAAATGTTCTTTTGTACAAGCTTTTGATGTATTGTTTTCACATCTTCATTTTAGGAAGCACTGAAATTGCATGTGTAATATTGCATATTAAAATATTATAAAAAATATTTTTGAGGTATACTTAATACATCACCACTTCAGCCATTTTAATGGTTAAAAATGACTTTTGTAGAGTGAATTGTGTGTAGATGAAGACTGCAAACTCAAAAGTTGAGTATAAATCTTTTTTATTATTTAGATGCAAGTATAATAAACATATTGTACTGTTAGAAGATAAATATTTACAATAGTTGCCTTGCAGTTGTTAGTGGAGAAAGCGGAGTCATTACTCAATCACTGAATGAAAACTAAAACAAAAAAAAGCACTTCCTTAAACTCATGTTATAACGCACAGTATTCTGATTTGATCTTACAAATTTCCGGGAGGTAATAAAGGATTGTCTGCTAAAAGAAAAAAACAGACAACGTTTATTATCAGCACATGTCATTGGTCACACAACACTCCTACACACCTCTTGAAGGCTTTAAACAAGAAATAAAATAATAATAAAACTAATTCAGACATCATTCGCTGAAGAATGTAGCTGTGCTGGTACATGCCTGCCCTTCGAGAATGTCAAAGATCACTGGTAAAGGTTTTCTCTCTCTGAGTCTCAGGTCTGGATCACATCTGTCAGAAAAGCTTGTTGCGGGCAAGGTTTCGAAATTTCATTTCCATTCAATCACTGCAAAAGGGCAATTTACAAACCCCACATTCCACTTCGGCATGCACATTTTGAGATATCGATTCCTAAAGTGGAATGGGAACCATTAGTAATTACAGTGTGTTAAAGCCAGGGAGCATTTGAAGAACATCCTGAGGGATAAAATATTATTCCACCGTCTCCCTTCACCTATACAGACATAAACAGAGTGAGCTTTACATTCAGGGATGATGGGAAACATCTGGAAACTCTCATCTTGATGGGGAACATTAAACACAGTCTACGTCAGTCTACCATCAACTGTACATTAATGGACATATAGTTTCAGTGTTACGCTGGCAAAGGTTCAATCGTTAATGCAAGTGTCTGCAAAGGATGCATTTCTCGAATCAACGCATAGACCCATTTTGATTTTGTAAGTGGAGAAGCCTGGAGCTGTGAGAGCTAATTCAGCAAGTCCAGTCAACTCTGTGATAAAACAACTTGTGTGTGCATTTAAATACATTACATATGTAATTATACTAATGAAAACTTTATACCATCACAAATCACTGCTGTATATTAATTAAACTTTTTTTTTTTAAATACACAGAGCAAGACACATGGCTTGGACAAGGAGGTTTTCTCAGACATCAGACGGGCGCAAGGAACAAGATCACAATCTGCACAAACAAATCCTCAGATTTATCATGAATATGCACTAATCAAAACGCCATTCAATCCAATTAAGCCTTTATTATATTGGAAAGAGAGACGTGATTCATTTATAATCAACAGGCACCCGTCCACCAGTCCTTATATCGTTAATATACATACTGAAAAGCCACTTCTATCATGTACACGTGCAAACAATCCCCGTTCATGTATTTAAATGTGATCTCAAAAGAGGAAACCATGAATATATTCTGGCAAGAAGTCACCCACACAGATGCATCACGCCCATTTGCTTAATAAAAGTCACAAAGAAAGAAAAAGAGAGGCGTTATACCATGGAAACTTAAAAATACTCTGCAATTAAAACAAATGTAGAGGAAGCAAAATGCGCACAAACACATGTACTTGTAAAAGCCTGTTTATACTAGGCTGTGTTAACAAATGAATGATCTGCAACGATCGTTTTCCTCATTAGGTACACTTACTGACTCGGGTTCTACAGGTATGTTCCGTGGCCACCGGCCTCTGTAAACTAAAAGCTTTGGAGAGGGAGGTGGCATTGCGGGGGGAAAAGCCGCCACAGAAGGCTTGTCATGCCTGCGAATGAGGATCATTCAAAAAGCGGCTCCAAGAGGCCTTCAACACGACATTCAGCTACACTCCAAAAAAAAAAAAAAGACATCAGAAGAAGATCTGCTTGGCATCTGAGGGATTCTGCTCCATTGGACAATATGGGCATTTAAGCCTGAGAAAAGAGTGTTTAAGACATTGTAAGCAAGGAATATCAGTATGACAACAGAGATCTCACAGTGTGACATGTTTTATAGCTGGTATCGTGTTCGTACAGTCAAGCAAAAAATCGCTAAAAACTATTATAAATCGTACAGTGTGTAAATTAAAAAATGATTTGCAATAATCTGTCAATCAACTATTGCTACTAGTGCTACTGCTGGTAGCAAAAACTGCAGACCGCACTCTAACCCTTAAATAACCATTAGGTCCAGGGTCTGTTTGATGAAACTTTAAATGTAATGTAGAATGTGATGCATATGTCAGAGTCTTACTTTCCAGCATTGGTGAGTTTGTTAAGCGCGTCTCTGGATATGACATGCCCACAGATGAGCTTCATAGGTGGATTGCTCTCTGATGTCTGCTGCCTCAGTATAGGACAGGCAAACACAGAGTGATACCAGCACTTCTTCCCCAGATCTATTTCAATCTAAACACACACACAGCAGGGATGAACAGATAAAGCATTAATGTGTTTGAAATGACCACAGTTATTTATTAATAATAATAATAGTAATTAACAGATGTATCAGCCAATTCTTGGCCAATAAAAGTAGTATCTTGCACCTATCAGACAGAGCAATTAGTCAAGCAAGCTGTAATCAAAATCTTGACTGAATTTTGTTTCACAGTTTCCCATTTATAATAACTGAACAGTCTGAATAGGGAGATGAACAGAAAGTGTAATTTATCATTCCTAATTTTGGTAGTCCATTGGTTTAAATTTGTCTGTCATTGACAAATGACAAGCACTTTATTTTTCATATCTTAGCTGGTCTTAAATTTGGAAAGTTCAGCTATAAAAGCACCTTGTGTTAGCTAAATAAATGTTGAAAACATTATGGAAATACTTCAGTTTATTTTGCTGTCTAATTAATTATTTGTGTTCTATAATTAATTTTCAGTTTAAAAAAAACAGAACCACCTATTAGTATCAGTAAATGTTGTTCTAGTAAGTAATGTAAATGTAAAAACAATTCATGTAAGTAACGGATTTCAGCAAAAACTTTTAGAAACATTTGAAACCTTCAGAAAAAGGAATATCACTGTATAAAAAAACCTTAAAGGGAAAGAGAGAGACCTACTGGCAGCTCATCCTTATGTGTCCAAACACCACTGCACTGTCTCTGTTCAATAACCTGTTTGATGTTCATGAGCACAGGCAGTGCCATACAGCCGGACGCAAAACTGATGGAGAGTCAAAGAATCAAAACAGGATTTAGTAATGAAACATCAATCATTCAGTCTACAAAAAGGTTTAACTGTCAATACAAATTTCAAAACATGTAAGCCTAAAACAGAATAGGTCTGTCAATCGATGAATTTAAATATAATTAATTATATGATATCCCAAATAACTACAGTTAAACATATACGTCAGTATATGATGAGGAAAGCCACCCATGAAGATAATCTATATTACCATTCAAAGGTTTGGAGTAAGTGCATTTTTTAAAGCAATTAATAATTTTATTCAACAAAGATGCATTAAATTGATCAAAAGTGAAAGAAAGGACTGTCATAATGTTACAAAAGGTTTCTACTTCAAATAAATGCTGTTCTTTTTAACTTTCATCAAAGAATTCTGCAATTCTACTGAAGGTTAGAGTAATGGCTGCTGAAAATTCAGCTTTGCCATCACAGGAAATAAAACATTTTAAAATACATTTAAACGGAAAAAAAAAAAAAGTTATTTTTGATACTTGTAATAATAAATTCTGTTTTAGTAAGCACAAGAGGCTTTTTTCAAATTCCTTTAAAAATCTTACTGACCCCAAACTTTTTAATGGTGCATTATGCAGACAAGTAAAGCAGTGAATAGACATTAGAAAAAGTGTCATTTCAAGTTCAAACTTTATAATGTTTACATATTAAAAACATGCCTTGAGACTCATGCGTTTTATTCCATTCTATTGAACACAATGTAAAACTTGCATAAAACTTGGAAGAGATTAATGAATTCAGTAGTTCCTAAAACAGGCCTGACATCTATCTAATTATTGGTTAGGGGTTCACAGGAAGTGTAGAAATTTTAGGACTTGTAAAAGCAGACTGTAAACTTTTTTCTGACCTGACACTGAGTGGGGACTCCACAGAGAGTCCAAGTAGGGCGCAAGCATCTCGTGTGAAGATGTTACAGATCTCTGCCCACTGATCCGTCTCCAGCAGACTGCGGTACGGAGAGTTCTCGATCCCATGGCGGAGGTACACTAGACTACCCATTAAGATCTGAATATCTAGAAAGCACACACAAACAAGGGTCAAATATCATCAACATTGAGTCAGGTAGTGTAATACAGAACAAAATAATTGCACCAATGATGTTACTGGAAAAACAGCCTCAAAGGTGCTTCAGTTTCACCCATATGTTTACAAAACTAAAGCCTAATTGTGGTTCAAGAGTGTTTTTTCCATGAATTCTGGACTGAACCTTTCCTCACCTCTCTGATGCTGTGAGGCAAACGGTTGGAAATGCCGTGCGTACTGTAAAGCTTCCTGCTGTTTGCTGATGCCCCCGTTGAGCAGGCTGATGAAATACAGTCTGTGAAGCTTGAACTCAAGGGTGCTGTTCAGATCCAGCAGCCGCTGACGGTTTGTCACCGCCCACCTACCACAGCAATCATAAAACCAAACAAACAATTACAACTAGTAATCTTAAATCTACAATCCAACTATTCAAGCCACACCCAATCAAATTCATTGTTCTGAAAGAATCTAGGGTATGTTTAAAGACTGAGAGGATGTGGATAAGATACACTACAATCCAAAGGTTTAGGGTCAGTATGATTATTAATGTTTTTGAAAGAAGTCTATTATGTTAACCAAGGCCGTATTTATTTGATCAAAAATAATTTATTTCTGAGTAATTTATTCCTGTGATGGCAGGAATAGATTACTGAATTTTCAGCAGCCATTACTCCAGTATTCAGTGTCACATGATCCTTCAGAAACTATTCTAATATTCTGACTTGAAGCACAAGAAACATTTCTTATCAACAGCTGTGCTGCTCGTTATTATTACAGAAATCTTTTGTGACATTATAAATATTGTTATAAATATCTGTCATTTTTGATTCAATTAATGTGAATGAAAGTAATAATTTCTTTAATTAAAAAAAAAAAAAACTTTACTGTCCCCAAACTTTTGAAAGGGAAAAAAAATCAACAAACAAAAGTGGGAAGTAGAAAACAGAAGGATGCGACACATACTCTAAAGCTGGTCTGAGATCTTGTGTTCTTAAAGCCTCTAAAATGCGGTTGAGCTCCAGAAATGGCTGTTTCATGCTCATGTCAATTACTACACCAGACTCCTGTGAAGTCAGATTAACACACTACATGTTAGAGCTGGGATCAAACTGTCAACAAAATTCTATCTGATAATCTCATAACTTCACATAAATGTGAATTACAGCAATGTTTACAGAAATTCACACTCATTTTTACAGTATTTAATAATAATACAAAAGAAAATGATACCTGGCAGAGGTCCTCTGCAACACTCAACATGCCTTGTCGATACAGATGTTCTACGATGGTTTCACTGAGGTATTTCTGCCTCTCTGGAGAGTCCCAGACATTCTCAGCTACAACTGCACTCACCTCCGCATCAAAATTCTGTGCAAGAGAAGAGCATTTAAAAGAAACATATTAATCCACATAACACAATACTTTGAGGTGATTGATTTACTAAAGTAAATTAAACCACAAGTCTAATTTTATCATCAAACAGGTACAGATTTTTCACTTTTAAGAGACAGAAAATGTAAAAAGCAACCATAAACTACTGGGAAAAGAGAGGAAGAACAGGACTGGGAATGTCAACGGTATTTATTCGAAGATATTTATTCAGACAAACATAATATATTTTATCTTTCTTTAGTATGTTTTGTTTTGTTTTGATTTTAAAATTATTTATTAGAATTTTACATTTCTACAATTTAAATATTTAGTAACTTTTCCTCAACATTTCATAAACAACACCCAGTTTGGGAGACCCTGACTAAGATAAACTGTTGTTAAATTTAATGTCCTTTTAATATTTGATTGAATTAAATTGAACAACAACATAAAAAATTAAGACTGCAAATTCTTACTCGGTCAATTGCTTTCCCCACTTTCGACACACTGCCATGGATGTCTTTGTGCCTTGAGGCAAGCATCTGCACAGTTTCTTTGATTTCCTTGCAGCACTGGGCCATTGTTTGATGGAGCACTGACAAATCTGTATCTTGAACACCTAGAGTTGAAACAGTATGATGAAATATAGCAACTCAGTGAACTTTGATCTAAACCAGGGGTAGGCAAGTTCGGTCCTAGAGAGCCGCAGTCCTGCAGAGTTCAGCTCCAACCCTGAAAAAAAAAACTCACCTGCCTATAGCCTTAGTAATTAGCTTGTTCAGGTGTGTTTGATTAGGGTTGGAGCTGACCTCTGCAGGACTGCAGCTCTCTAGGACCGAACTTGCCTACCCCTGATCTAAACAGACATATGCTACTGTGACTCAGCTCTGTAATAGAGTTATGCTTGTATAACCATCTACAAAATCTAACGTGTGGGCTAGAGGTTATACAGCTAAATGCAGTTTTTCCTGTGTTTTTGTATGTTTGTTTGCACTGCAGGCTATTATTTATGCAGGCATCTAAAGTACACCTATTGTTCATGACTTAATGTCACTGAATTGGCTTTTTTCAAAGCCGTAAAAGCACTTGGTTGACTTCTTCCTCCTCCTCCTCCTCCTCCTCCTCTTTAGACTTGTTTTCATGTACAAGCACTGACATATGAATCACTCTATCACACAAGTTGATAACTCACAACACTGAATTTTTTTTTTTTAAATGCAAGATATGAACTAAAAATTCTGAGAAGAAAAGTCTGAAATGTGAGATATAAACTTACAATTCTGAGAAGGTTAGAATTGTGAGATATAAACTCAGAATTGATAGAAAAAAAGTCAAGAAATATGAGATAAAGTTGCAATTACTTTTTTTTATCCTATGGCAGAAACAAGATTTCATATTGCCCAGTGTCTCTATACTTATTCACATATTTTCTGCCATGTGAGTCATTCAGATGAATCACCATACCTTCATTTCATCAGTTACCCATGGCTGTTTTATTGCCTAAGGTACAGATACCGAACTACTACATGCTCATACTGTACCAAAGCCTAAATATTGGTATCCAAGCTGATTCTAAGCTCACCATAGGCAACCAATCGACTCCTCAGCTCACAGACGTTCCTCAGGAGTTCATCCAGCCTTTCCTCTGACTGATGTCCATATGTGACAAACCTGTGTAGCACCTTCTCGAGCTCCCGTTCCACACACGCACACTGCTCCATCAGCACAGCGTTACAGCTTACACACACACACACAACGTCCTGCAAAACAGTAAAAAATAAAAATCAACCTCATATACAGATTAAAAACCTACTACATTATAACCCCTGCATAGATCATGTGTTCTTTAGTTTGTCCATTCCAGGTATTAGTAGAAAAAAAAATTGTCAAACTGTGCGAACAGTGTGGTTTGGTCAATCATGACACACATTGAATTACAGCAGAATAGTAGTTTGATTATGTTTTTATAAATGGCTAGTTTTTATTTTTTATTTTTAAGCCCTTCAGAAGAGCTCATTTGTCAAATCAATGTATTATTGTCATATGTTTGAATCATATCTGAATGGTCTCCAAAGCTGACAACTTGTTTGTGTGACTCAGTGCTGATTAAATCAAGCCAATGGGTCAGTAAATGATTTCCAGGGATAACAAAATCTGACCAAAAATCTGAGCCAAAGTCTGACTCAAACATTGGCTCAAAAAAAAAAACAAGCAAAAACAACATAGAATCTAGTCTTATGGTTCCTAGATTTTAGACATACAACACCTATCAATATGTCATTTCGAAGTAAGCAGATCACTCAACGGATATAATTCCAAGGATTTAGGTTTGAAGGCCTGTTGTCATAAAAATAAAGAGCCTAAAAAGACTGAAATGCTTTGTACCTAACTAACCTTAGCTGGAATAAAATGTCACTCTAAAAAGCAATACTGTATAAACGCATAATTAATTAGTTATAAAGAACTCTGAATGAAAATAAACATGAATACACTCCTTTGAATTTAGTTTAAAACAAATATATAAAATCCTCTGCCAGGGCTATGCAGCCCAAACACAGCAAAACTATGAGCTAAAATATCTACAGCTATTATTCTCAATTTGTTTTAACTGTTTAAATAATACACTACAATTACATTTTTGTCTAACTAAAGAAAACTGTAATAATCATTAAAATTGTGCGTTGAAATGAGAAACTGTTATGATCAAAACGAACAGTTAGCTTGTTAGCATAACCGGGAATACATCTAGCCATAAGAACGAGTCTAAAACTCGCAAATTCAACATGTATTTTGACACTAACGATGCTATTAAAATCATGTCAGTCTAGTACTGACCTCGAACGAATTTTAGAAGGTTATGTCAAACGCGTAAATTAAATAATACATGATGTGCTTGCCTGTTTTGACACTGCTTCACCAGCAGACGTCCCTGAAACGATGCACTGACTGCTTGACGCACTGCTGCCACCTGCGGCTTGGAGGTGTAAATGGTTTTACCTCAATGGTAAGATCGACAAAGCACAAAAACTTTTTGATACGTAAGTAGCGTACAAATTATACATGGGCCAGTCTTAATGGTCTTAGCTGGTTTAGGTGGTTTCCCAGTCTTACTAGATGAAAAATGTGTCTATAAAACCAGTCAACAGGCTGTGAACCAGATAAGACCAGCACACTATAACAAGTTCAAAACAAACATAATAAAAAGATATGTGAGGAAATATGCCCGTACTCAGGAACTTCAATTAAACATATGTGGGGACTAGTATAGAGGTTTTTTGCAGGATCCATGGCAAAATATTGAAACAACTGATAAATAAGATGAAGGTATAGCTTATTATAATAATAATGTCCTAACTGAAAGGGACATTCAAAGAGAAATGAAAAGGCAAATTAATGTAAACAAGGCCCTATACAAACAAAAAAAATTAAGCTAAAATGTCACGGTGAAATTCTAATTCTAATTTCCTGGGAAGGAATCGGGATGATGATCAGTGTCCCACATAAGAGTAAACGGAAGAAATATATAAATATGACCGTTACAGATGAAAAAAATAAGTAAAATAAAGTTGCAATTATGAATGAGCAAACAGGCTAAATCAGTTATTTTCTTGTTTTGAGGGGAATAATGAAGAAAGTAATACAAATGAAGGAACTTTCTTGACATTGACTAATAATTTTTCTATCATAGAGGCTGATGTCAAGAAAATGTTTCGGAATATACATAAGAGTTATGGGCCTTATAATATTTGTGGCCAATGCTATTTTAACATTGTTAAAATTTTGGAATCTTGAGGGTTCCAAAAATCATGTGAAAATTATTTTTTGCTGACTTTTCTTCCGCTTTTAATAATATCTTGCCATCTGTCCTGATCTCACCTAGATGGAGGACTGATTTTGTGGTTGCAGGATTTCTTAAGTAACAGAGTTCAACAAGTGTGTGTGGGTAGTTCATTGTCTGATAAACAAATTACGAATGTTGCTTCTCCACAAGGCTGTGTCCTCTCACCCTTACAGCTCATTTTGTATACAAACAATTGTAGGAGTACTCGTTCAGGGAGATATTTAATTACATTTTCAGATGATACTGCATCGGTTAGTCTCCTCCAAGGTGATGAGGACAGTCATGGACCCTTTTAAACAAATGTATTACCTGGTGTGATGCATCAAATCTTAAGTAACTGTTTTAAAAACTAAAGAAATGTGTATTGATTTTAGGAAAGAATCCTCAGCGAGTGTGACCACTGTTAAAGGGGAGCAGATTCAGAGTGTTGAGGAGTATAAATACCTCGGGTTACCTAGACCATAAATTGAGGTGGGATAAATGGACTGAAGCTGTGAACAAAAGGGGTCAGCAAAGGCTATACTTTCTTAGGAAGATGGTGTCATAATGTAAGCCTTCCACATTAAAAGTATTTTATAATGCTTTTATTGAAAGTGTTTTGACCTTTTGTATCACATGCTGATTTGGAAATGCTACGGTGGAACAAAACAGTTAGCTGATGAAAGTCTTAAAAATTTTGAGCAAATTGGCATCTCTATGATATGCCTAGAACAAATTGATCAAACTAGATGCCTTAGTAAAGCTATGAAAATTACATCTGATCATAAGCACCTGCTGTATGATGAGTTTGAGCTTTTGCCTTCAGGTCGAAGATACGGGATGCAGT
>NW_015548201.1:7059-11462 GCF_001515605.1 Sinocyclocheilus anshuiensis | reverse complement strand
GTTTTTTTATAAAAGAGTGGGGGGGGGTGGTGATACCTACCACAGGCATTTAAAGATAGTCTCTTTCGTATTTTTATTTAAATGAGCAGGTCTCAGGAATAAATTTAAGGAACTGTTCTTTCTTTCTTTTTTTGCTTTATAATTGTGTTTTTGTAGCTATATTGTATTACTACTACTATATTGTAACGTATAACAGTTTTTTATAACTATAACATGCTGGTCTTCAATAACACGTCGTGTTAAAAACAAGGAAAATGTCTAAGAAAGATAGCATTAGTATACAAATATGTAATGCTCTCTTGATTGTGTAATTATTTGATCAAGGAAACATTAATTGTCAGCAATTATTGTTGTGCATTTTCTTTTTAAAAGCTCAGCATTTATGAAGTACTATATCTGGTTTGATCTACATACAACTTGTAAGGACATTTGATTTAAAAAAAAACAAAACAAGAAACTGCTGTCTATTGTAAAATTTTACTTATAATATTTATGCACAAGTTACAGTACAAAATCATGTGTCTCTAACATGGCAGAAAACCTTTTGCCCAAATGTCCTCAGGAAACTGTCATCTACATTTCGTCGTTCATGGTATCAAGGGGCCATAGCGATGAAACACAGCAGCAGATTTAACAAATACAAGAAACAACACTAAAAAATACTGGGTTAAATATAACCCAGTGCTGGGTTAAAAAGGGATGAACCCAGCAGTTGGGTTGTTTTGACCCAACCGCTGGGTCAAAGCAACCCAACCTCTGGGTCAAAATAACCCAACCGCTGGGTTTGTCCCTTTTTAACCCAGCATTTTTTTTAGAGTGAAGGAACACAAGAACGAGTGAGAAAGATTATACAAAGACCATAAATACAAAGAGACAAAAAGTATAACTTTAAAAGTAATAGAGCTAAGAAAAGAAAGTACAAAGGTTGATGATGATGATGATAAAGAAAAAAAAAGCTTTTTTAGAAAAAGCATCCACATGATTAGGTTGCAAAGAGTCACAGAACCAGAAATAATGAGTGTAAGGTCTAAAGGCATTGAAAACATATTGTACAATATCAGTGATGGAAACAGATTCCAAACAGGTTCTGTGAATATGAACATTACTTCATTACATGAGGCAGTTTTTCAATCAGGAATTTTACCTGATGCACAATGATGTTGCAAACAATAGGTGCTTTCATAATTTTTGAGATTCAAGTGATGGTGAGAGAAATTTTAATATAGGATCATAAATCATAATGTTGCTAAATTAAAGGCCACAAGCATGTAGCCAAGCAGCTAGACTTTACAAAACCTTAAAACTACTAAGTTTCTTTAGTCTTGACATATTGCCTTGACATAGAAGTGAAGTAAAATGACAAACACAAATGCAACAAAAAAAGAGCATGTTTGAAATCAAGCAGGATGATGCTGGGAATGTCATACTTTCTTGTCCTTTTTGATAGTAGCACTCTTTTTTTTTTTTTTTTCACAAATCAGCTGAAAAATATGTACGAGGACTCCTTTTATTCATTTTCATGTAACCACTCTGTGATACTAACAGACAGACCTGAAGAAATCATTTCAAGTACCGTGACCCGTGGAGCTTTAAGCTATTTTTGGCCTAATGATGTGGCTATGTCATTGCAATCACCCGGTGAAGGGACTGAACATTAGTTATCTGCTGCTTTGTTGCGTTCTCTTTCCTCTGTCAATGAAGCGTAATTAAAATCTATGCAGAGTTCGTAAGTAAGACACAACTGTATGGTTTGTGGTGCCCCATTTTAACTCTCCGTGAGGTCATCTTTCGGTTTAGATCAGAGAATGTAAACACGTTGAGGAGGAAAATAAAAAAAAAAAAGCACAAAAGAGCACCAGACACTAATTATATACCAACAAAAGGACTGAAAAAAAAATCACAGTCCCACAGCACCAGGTCCAACCCTCTTTATGGACTTTTCAAAGAGGACTTGGGTTGAGAAGGCAAGCTGATACAGTCATCAACTTAAGAATGTTGCACATGTCCATCATTCTCAAAAGTTGTTTTGCATTCAGCTGAGCACCGACCGGAAAAATGGCAGTTGACTTTCCCTACAGGTCACCTGGCTGTGCCCATCAGAGCGAGAGTTTTTGTGCGAGAGATAGACGTCAAGCAAAAATGCAGGAGAGCTCACTTTTCTCCTTCGACAAACTCATCATATGATGATTCCTGGTCTTCCTCCTCCACTTCCCCTAAATCCTCAGTGTCTTCGAAGTCATCATCCACAAATTCATCTCCCCAGTCCTCGCCACGGTCCACCTTTTCTTCCTCCTCATCCTCGAATCCTATCCCTCCGTAGTCCATTTCTTCATCATCATCCACAACCTCAAGGCCTACTTCTTCTCCTTCATCCCCGATCACCCCTTCCACCACCTCACCTTCATCACTCATATCTTCCTCCTTGATGTCCTTAGAAAGAGAAGAGGGTGGCAAAACCACGTTGTCCACCACCTCGTCTGCATACGGGTGTCTTTGGGCTTGGAACACGGGTCTGTTGGGGGCGGGAATGAAGAGCGGAGCAGCAAGCGGTAGGGCAGGCAGAGGTATTCTGCCTGACACTGACATATTGGGCAGAGGGGGTAGGATAGGTGTACCGGGCACGTACTCTCGAATTTCACCCGGTTCCAGAGGATCGGGGCCGCACGGGTCGTGTTCGCTGCAGGACAGCTTGCCGTCCAGTTTGGATATGAACAGCATTCCCTCGCGGTGCTGTTTGCAGTAGGAGTTGGGACACATCTCGCAGTAGGATGCTGCCTCCCTTCCGCACTCATTACACTGATGCCACGGACACTCCCAGCGGCCTGAAAAATGCATATAGTGCAGCTTCAGTTATGATTCAGCTTGAATAAAATCCTGAGCTGACCAAATAGCCAATAATGGGAGAGTTATTCTATTATTTAACATAAAATTAATTTAAAGTGCTGAAAAAAATAATAAAATATATATATATATATATATATATATATATATATATTTTAACATAAAATTAATTTAAAGTGCTGAAAAAAATAATAAAATATATTTATATATATATATATATATATATATATATGTGTGTGTACATTAACATTTTAATATATTAAAACATTTCAAGTTTTATATTACCATTTAATGCTGCCTCTATAGACTGGTCAGAAATCAGGAAATTAAATGTGCTTATTGTCCTCTATTGAGAGTTTTAACCATAAAGAAAAAAACTAATGTATAATACTTCCTGTCACAAACTAGTAATAGCAAGCAGCAAATCATGGTTTTGCCATAGTTATGGTGTCAGTAAGAAATTATTACTCATATTCAGCAACATCTTTGGTATAATTAATGTTACAAAAGATTCTATTTCAAATAAATGCTATTCAATTGAACTTTGTTGAACTTTCTATTTCCACAAAAATATTAAGCAGAACAATAGTGATAATACATAGAAATGTTTAATGTGCAGCAAATCAGCATATTAGAATGATTTGACAATGAAGACTGGAGTAATGACTACTGAAAATTCAACTTAGCCATCACAGGAATAAATAAAACTTTATATTAAAAGGAAAAAAAGATTTAAAACGGTTTATTTTGTTACAATACTATACAATATATTACTGTTTTTACTATATTTCTGGTCAAGTAATTGCAACCTTGGCATAATAGACTTCTTTCAAAACATTAAACATTTCTCCTACACGTTTAAACAGAGTAAAACTAAAGGCTTTCACTTTTTTTTTTTTTTAAAAGACCAGCTCAACTTCCTGTTTCAATTCAAAATACATAAACACAAAAGAAAAAAAAAGCTCACCATGATAGAAATACTTCATAATCAAACTTCAGAGCGATGCAAAAAAACCTTAAAGGGATAGTTCACCCAAAAATGAAAATTCTGTCATTAATTACTCCCTCCCATGTCATTCCAAACCCATAAGACCTTCATTCATCTTCGGAACACAAATATTTTTGATGAAATCTGAGAGCTTTCTGACCCTGCATAGACAGCAACGCAATTATGGCCCAGAAAGATAGCAAGGACATCGTCAAAATAGTCCATGTGACATCAGTGTCACGATTTTGGTGGGGTCTACGCTCGATACCACCCCTGGAATTCATCGGCGGCATTCTATTGCCGGTTCGCCGCCTCTCTTCCCCGCGGGCTCGACCGCGGCTGGTCTAACCTCCGCGCTGACCTGAACTGACTTTTTGCTGGGGTTTTGCCATCCGGCTGATTTATTGACTTTTTGTTATCCCAGTTTCAATAAACTTGGAATTTGTTTTCACCTGCAGTTGGATCCCGGTCTTGTTTCTGACAGTACGGACTGACCAAGATGGATCCAGCGGGTAAGGAGTTTGTCAGATCGGCCATCGCTCATCAAGAAGCTCTCCTCGGTCACCAAGCTAGC
>NW_015548201.1:0-6728 GCF_001515605.1 Sinocyclocheilus anshuiensis | reverse complement strand
GGTGGGGTCTACTTGGGCTTTGTTATCATGGAGCACATGGCCTTTTGTTTTGACGGCTTGCCATGTGCTCTGCTGTCATCCAGGTGTTCACCCCGCCCCTCTCGTTATCCCTGTTAGCTAATTCTTCCTTCTCACCTGCACCTCGTTTTGTCCTCATTATTCTTCCCTTTATCTGGCCCTCTTGGATGCTATCTTGTGTCAGTCCGTAATATGTTGTGCAGCAGCTTAGATCGTCTCTGTCCATGCTGTGTTTGTCTGAATCAGTTTTTATTTTTTCTAGTCTAGTCGGTATGGCGTTCCTGTTTTTGTCACCATCCCCTTTCTACCCTCCTGCCTCCCTAGAGCTCTGGTCGGCTCTCTTCCTTGGCTCTCGCTACTCATAGGCCTGTCTCTCCACGGCAGTTCCGTCCTATTCCTCTCTATCCACGCTAGATACCACCCCTGGGATTCATCGGCGGCATTCTATTGCCGGTTCGCCGTCTCTCTTCCCCGCGGGCTCGACCGCGGCTGGTCTAACCTCCGCGCTGACCTGAACTGACTTTTTGCTGGGGTTTTGCCATCCGGCTGATTTATTGACTTTTTGTTATCCCAGTTTCAATAAACTTGGAATTTGTTTTCACCTGCAGTTGGATCCCGGTCTCGTTTCTGACAATCAGTGGTTCAACCGTAATGTTATTAAGCTACGAGTTATGTGTGCAAAGAAAACAAAAATGACAACTTTATTCAACAATTTCTTCTCTTCCGTGTCAGTCGACGTGCATTTACAAGAGTACCACGACGCATGCGTGTGGTGCTGCTGACGCAAGACCCACCGATCTGATGCGCTGCGCCTTGTTTACAAGCAGAAAAAGATGCACGCTGTACATAAAACAGTCTTTGTAAACAAATGTCTGAAGATTTTGACAGAGTGGATGACTTGCGGTTTTTTTTGCCCAGCCTTATTTATTTGAACCAGAATATACAGATGAACTAGTGGCGCTTTTCCACTGCGTGGTACAACTCTGCTCAGTACAGCACGGCTCGCGTTTCCACTGCAGTTTAGTATCGCTTTAGAGTGGGCGGGATTATTCACATGTCGTTATAGTTGCGTCACCTCTACTGCCGCGACTCCTGGAAAAACTTTTTCATTAAGCGTCGCCCCATCAAGCTCTCGCTGGATCCGCTCCTCTGCTATCAACGAGAGGAACGTCTGTACTTCCTCAACAGACAACGAAACAGCCACTTTTTGGTTGTTAAAAAAAGGTGCGCTCGTTCAAAACAGTTGCGTTTGATCCTTCGCTGGCTGTGCTGATTTAAATCTAGCGGTTTTAACTAACTAAATCTTGAGTTTGTGTCTCAAGTTCAGTGACGCAGCTAGTGACGATTCTCTCCGGCCAATCCGTGATCTGCAGTTTACACGTCACATTTAGTAATGGTACGGTTCACTTGGAACCGCAACTGAGGTGTTACTAAAAAAAGTACCAGGTACTGTACCCAGTGGAAAGCCCGCCAAAAGTAAACCGTACCGAGCCGTACCATGCAGTGGAAAAGCGCCATAAGAGAGATGGATGTTCTACGTCAGAACGCCGGCTCCTGCATCAGCATCACCACACGCATGCGTCGTGGTACTCTCATGAATGCACGTCGAAGACTGACATGGAAGAGAAGAAATTGTTGAATAATGTCATTGTTTTTGTTTTCTTTGTGCACAAAACGTATTCTCGCACCTTCATAAAATTACGGTTGAACCACTGATGTCACATGGACTATTTAAACAATGTCCTTCTACCTTTCTGGGCCTTGAATGTGTCAGTTGCATTGCTGTCTATGCAGGGTAAGAAAGCTGTCGGATTTCATCAAAAATATCTTCATTTGTGCTCCGAAGATGAATGAAGGTCTTACAGGTTTGGAACGACATGAGGGTGAGTAATTAATGACAGAATTTTCATTTTTGGGTGAACTATCCCTTTAAGACAATGAAACTTGTTAAAACAAATTAGATACAAGAGACTAGTGTTCTTGAGTCATTCACCTGCAGGTCTCTTGGACAGATTCAGACAGTCGGCATGATAGACCTTGGGGCAGCCGAGCTTCTTACAAGACACAATCGGCCCTCCATCACCACAGTAGAAACATTCATCCTCCCGCTCCTTGGTGACCTCTAACTGGCTCTTACGCTTCACAGCAACCTTCTTCTTCAGTTTCCCCACCTTGTCTTCAGATGAGGGCTGATTCTGAAGAGAAAGTGTGATCACACCGAGTATGCCGGAATATGAATAATGACATACACCAACTTTAACCCTGAACATAATACACAATGCATGCCATACCTTTGGTCTGACACCAAGGAATCCGCTGCAGTTGGGCGCTCCACATTTACACACCGTCTTCCCATTACCAAGACACTCCAAGTTATAGTTAAAAGTGAGTTCAACACCTGAGAACAGCCAACAAATCTATTAAACAAACATTCACCCACTTTCTAGCACCATATTACCTGGTTCAGATTCAAACTCACCTGTAGGAATGTCCTCTAATGCAAAAAGCCCGACTCTGGTGTCTCCATTCACCGTCCACTTCTGTGTCTCACAGTTCGGCTGGCAGCTGTGGTTCATAAAACGCGACTGGTTTCCCTTCGGCCCGGCATCTATTATCCGATCCTGCACATACACAGAAAACAGAGCCCAGTGTCAAGGTAAGTGGGGAACATCAGGATTGAGAATCACCCCAGGTGACTGACCTTATCCAGTGTGAGCATGTAGAAGTTACAGATGTTGTTTTCCTGTGCGTGTTTGATCCTGGCTCGACACTCGTCTTCGTCAATGACCTCTCCAACATACTCATTCACAAAAGCTCCCTATGGTGGAGTAACGTAATGTAATTAAATGGGGAAGAGAGACATCATAATCTGTGTGTGTGTTTGTGTGTGTGTGTGTAAAAATAGGCCACCTTCTTGATGTCAGACACACTGCATAAACCCCAACCACGCGACAGCGTCCTGAAGATCTCCACCTCAGTGTACTGGCGTTTGGTGAAGCATTGGTTCTGACAGCGTTCCTCTACTGGACACACTTGAGGATGACACTCGTACATTAGCATGCGGTTGATGCATTCCGAGTCGATGCCACACGGGTTCTCGTCTGAGACTTTGCAGTTGCAGCGTGGGATCTCCGACAGATCTGCTGTGATGATTTGCACCTTCCCTATCAGTCTGTTCATCTGAGTGAAAATCGATCAGTGTGCATGAGAGATAACAACATGAGATCAGTGTCACTATCTGAGCATTTGTTATTTTACCTTTACGTGTTTGTATGGCGGAGGTTTCTTGTCATTCTTCCTGTCTTCTTGAAGCTGTCTCATCTCCTTCTCCGCCTGCAGTTCCCTGAATCTTTCGGCTGCTTCATTTAAAGCTGAGAAAAAGAAAAATGGTTCTTTAAACCGGTTTACTCTTAACAATGAAAGAATCCACACTGTAAACGCTAATCAATAGTTGCTACAACTGGCAGGCTTGAAGTGGTATCATAAAAGCCTACATCAATTAAAACCCTCACATTTCTAACAAACTTTTATAAAAAACATTTTGTTTTCATTGTCATAATCACTCATAATGTGATAACG
Source organism: Sinocyclocheilus anshuiensis (assembly GCF_001515605.1). Lineage (NCBI taxonomy): Eukaryota > Metazoa > Chordata > Actinopteri > Cypriniformes > Cyprinidae > Sinocyclocheilus > Sinocyclocheilus anshuiensis. The sequence continues at coordinate 3,131 of NW_015548201.1, read as the reverse complement.
TGTCAAGATAGCAGAAGATTAATCAGATTTCCTCCATGTTACAGAAGTCAATGTCAAGTTTCTCCAAACCAGCTTCAAAACCTCATATATTATTTATGTGTCCAAACTCCCACTCCACATAGCCATATTTTAGATAGCAAACATGTTTTGAAGCACAGTGTGAACAGATAAATCGATTGTTAGTATAGCACCTAATTAGTTAATTGTGTTTGATTGTGTTGACTATTTTAGAATTCTGCTATTGCATAAAACTACCTTTCTTATAGACGGCATCTGCACCCTTTCCCATTTTTTCCTTATTGTTGGCATCCCCTTCCATGTAGGGAAAACAGCGAGCCTGATATGTCCACACGTAGTCTTTGGAGCCAAAGAAGTGCACAGGAAACTCCCCCACCTCATGCCTCAAGCGGTAGATGTTCTCAGGAACGTTTTTTGGTTGAGTCACTTCAGCGGGCCACCACCTGGAACAAAAGGTCAGAAATACATCAGTGAACATTGCACTGTAATTTTCAGGGGAAAATGGTATTGGTGAAACAACACACAAACCTGTAGCGGCCCACTTTGACCCACAGAATGTCCTTGTAGTGGGGTTTCTTTCCCGCTCGACAGTCGTTACAGAACCAGCTTCCCTGGGGCATGTCAATGTTCAGACACTCACGGTGAAAGGCAGCAGGGCAAGATTCACAGCAAAGCAGACTTCCTCCTATAAGGAGAGACAGAAAACAAATGTAATTGTAATAAACAACCGTAGTAAAATGTTTGCTCTGTCCTCATGACTCACTATAACACAAATTAGATTTTTACATTTTCTGAAGAACATGCCAAAGTTACTTGCTTGGGGTGTGAATTTTTTGAGAAATCAATTTAACTGACAATTCATAGATGATGAGGAATGATTTTTGCAAATGTAGAATTTCAATTAACAATGGGATTCAATTCGATTCTGATTAATGATTTGATTCTGTATTTTCTCGTTTAGAAAATAGTGGCGAGGTTTTCATGCAATTAAAGCATTTTATTTCAGTAGGAGTGGTAATAGTAGTGCCAACCAATGCGTTGGCAGCCTTATCAACGATTTGTGCATGTTTGACTCAAAACTATTTCACTGTCATCTGTACCTGCGGAGAGATCAAACACGAATTGCTCGGAAAGCTGCTCAGAAAAAGTTTCAATGAGAGTTAAAGGGGTCCTATTATGCTTTTTCACTTTTTCAACTTTAGGTAGTCTGTAATGTTGCTGTTTGAGCATAAAAAAGATCTGCAAAGTTACAAAGCTCAAAGTCCACTTCAAAAGGAGATATTTTATTTAACAGAAATCACTTTTCAAAAACTACAACGAACGACTCGTTTGGACTACATCATGAATCATTCCATTTTAAATTGATTCTTGACCGATACAAACAATTCTCACTTCAAAAATCCATGTTTCAGCGCATCAGCTTCAGCAGGATTTGTACTTGATGCGTTGAGAAAATGAGTGAATCGTTACACCCCTAGTGCTTGCTAATGCAAAACTTGCTGCCATGATGCTGGATGTTGTAGGGTCTGTTTTTATTACTCACCAGGCAAAAACTAAGCAAGTCTGCTTGCTTAGAAAATAATACCCTTAACAAGCACCACTAATAATTTTAACAGAGGGAACCACGAGGACTGGACTACACACCTTCAGAACACACAAAACACCAGCTGACGTTAATATGTTCATGGTTTTTGCACCCTTTGCGTGGAGTGAAGTGGTTAGGGCACAGGAAGCTGTTATTGGCCAACGGGACACTGCCGGCAGCCATACAGTAGTCATTGGCGTGGTAGGCCACAGGGCAGCGGACGCAGCGTGTCAAGCGGCCTGTGAGATCGACAAGTTATGATCAATGACATCAAATCATGCTTTTGTTATACGTTCAAACATATTTTATTTTTTAAATAATCTTTTCAAATGTAACATCTGAATTAGTCACCTTTGGAAATACCAGGGTTGGCGGGGTTGGTGATGTAGCAGGCCAGACAGACATGGAGGGAGCAGCGGAAGCCGCGGTTCTGAGTGACGGTGGGGGAATATTTCAGTATGCATTCCATGTGATAAAACTTCCCACACACAGGGATCATACACCTCCTGACCTCCTTATCAGGAGTTTTACACACAAAACATGTGTGCACACCTACAGCAAGGAAGAACAGGAAAGACATACAAAGAAATGAAGGTGTTCACCTGTATATCTTGGACTGCAACTGGATTTTTGAGTGCATCACAATATCCTAACTGGAGTATATATATGCTTAGAATCATAATTAAGAACAAAATTAACAAACATAACTGCTAAAATGAAATTAGTTCTTATTTACACAAAATTCACTAGAATATTCTAAAAACAGAAAACAATTCTAATCATTGGCAATGCTGTCAGTAGATTTTCGAAACATACACAAAGAAGAATATATTCGATAATTGGCTAAGAGGTAGTGATGCGCGGATGGCGGTTATATCCGCTGGCGCTGCGGATAATCCACGGATCGGGTGGGTCGGGTAATAAAAAAATGCATTCTGATTATTTGCGGGTGGGTCGCGGGTGGATAAAATAAATCATTAATGATGCAAGTATTAACTACATTTTCTAAATTATGAACGTGTTTTAAATAGGCTACAGAAATTGAATAAACTGTAAATTAACATTAAAAGTTATTCAACAAAACATTTAGTCAAGAGCAGTAAGTTTTGTTGTTTGATTAACATTAATAAAAGACGGCACAGCTAGGCTGCTGTCACAAGACCTATTTCACAGATCCAATACTGATACTCATGCGTTTTATTTTGCAACTGTTTACATTAACTTAAGACAAACCCGACAGTACTTTCTCAATTTGGTACTCGCAGTACGCGCTTTGGATGTGACTGTGAGCGCACGCGCCTCTGGAGAGCGCGAGTACCGAATGGCTTAAAAAGACGTCAACGTATACAGGGAAGAACCAGCCGAAGAACAGCAGAGTCGTGGTAGAAAGTTCGGAGATGGTATTAAAGTAGCTCAGTTTAAATGTATTGTATGAATTGCCCTTATTCTGGAATAAAAAAATACGGGGTGTCTATTTACATTGAGTTAAAAGTGGTTGTAAAACATTAGCTCCAGTGGCGCAGATGGA
>NW_015548200.1:816860-821698 GCF_001515605.1 Sinocyclocheilus anshuiensis | reverse complement strand
GCAGTGTGCAGCAGCCACATCTTCTGACATGGTAACCATTGCAGGAGCGGATGTGTTCATGAACTCAAGCAGTTGCTTTGCTCCTGGCCACAAGCCATTGTGGAGACCTCTTGTGTCCCTTGGTCAAAATGAGCAGGCTACTAAGGGACCGGGGGATGGTTTGAATAAGGGATTTTCTGTTGTCTTCCATGAAGATTTACTTGGATCGTGTGGAGGCTTCCGTGGAGAAGAGTCAGGACTGGATTACCCGTTTTCATCCTTTGATTTGAACAACCCTTTTTCCCAGGTCCTGCATGTGGAGTGCTCCTTTGAGCCAGAGGATATGGCCTCGTTCAGCCCGGGATTCAAGCCAAAATCCATATTATGCTCCGACAATGAGCCCTTTTGCCCTTGGTTATATGGCATCAACCGGACTCAGTATCGGGCCATTCGAATTTCCCCAAGGACTCATTTCCGGCCAATATCAGCCTCTGAACTTTCTCCAGGTGGGTGCAGTGAGTCAGATGTAGAGTCTGAGAAAGAGGAAGCGAGTCTTCCAGTTGGTCAAGCAGACCTCTTTGATGACCCACAGGCTGACCTCAAGCCTCTCGAGGAGGACGCAGAGTGCGAGGGCCCTTACTATGGAAAATCTGAGTTGGAGTCTGGGAAGTTCCTACCCAGAGTAAAGAAGTCTGGCATGGAGAAGAGTGCCCAGACGTCACTTGATTCGCAGGAGGGTGGGAGCACCCTTCTGCCGATTACTGAACAAGAGATTTGTGTACATTGTGAGACGGCAGCGGTTTCGGTGCCATGTTCTCATGTTCAGTCCTCTGTTCAACAAGAGGAATCTAGCAGAGAGGCAGAGTCATGCAAATGCGCTGCAACTGATCAGATTCCAAAAAGTGGGAAGTCCCTTGATGTTGCTCAAGATATGCCAGAGGTAAGTGACTGTAGAGCCAGTCTTTTATCTTAACCTTCAGAGACACGCATATAGAAAATTGTACAATATATTAGCATGCTTTTATCAGTTGATATTGACATTGCTATCACCTGCTCTTGGAATACACTGAATTCATATATGCATTGACCGTACTTGTTCTTTAATGGTATACCTTTTACCTTTTCAATGGTAAAAAAAAACAAAACAGTATAGCAGTCGGTGCATTCCCTGATGCATTAATTTGCTCCCACTGATTGACTTTGTCTCTTAAACAGTTACCTCTGTTGAATTTTGTAGAACAGTGCTTAACTAATATGCAGCAAGAAGAGTGCTGGTGGCAAAGTACTCTATGTTCTCCTTTATTTCCAGGTTCTCAGTGCGGAGGTAAGAAGAGTACACTATTTAACAGTATTAGATACTGGGGAAGTAAGTTGTACACTGCTTTGATAAACCCATTGATCTATCAATAGTGAATAGTCATGATGAATCTTACTGTCAAATTATAGACACTACATTGAATAGAAAAAGAGAGTTTGTGTGTAAGTTTGTTCAACACTAAATGTTGTACCCTCCTTTGCTTATAGGAAGCAGTAATGTATGATTCTTCTGCTGAGCGTGGAGGTATACCAATGCTGATTTCCTCCTATCACTTTCAAACAAAACGCAGAGGAGGGATAGGAGGACCCTTACAAGAACAGTGAGCCCAGGGCCCGCAGTGGGCTCTTTCTTAACCACGCTGTTCTAAGCCCTGTTATTCCTCAGCCATTTCATCTAAAACGGCGTATCATCAAGATGAAAACATAACGAGAGGAAAACATGGCAATAGGTTGAACATACAGTTAGATGATTCTGGTCAACAGCATTTATTATAGACTTGTCTGTTAATTCCAAGGTTGATCAATTTTGAAAAGAATAAAAAAGGCATAGTTAAGTATTAAGATTGTTCTTTAATTTACCCCTTATAGATTTTAGCTTCACTTTTATGTTTGATCTAGGATGCACTATAACTGTGGTCCTACTGATTGTGCATGTGCTTGTGAACCTAGTCTCAGTCCTTCTAATAGTCTAAGTTTCTGTGACCGAACTATGAATACTCAGAAGTCAGGTTGAAAGCACTACGAATGCGACACCCCCTTCCCTAATCAGATAATTTAGCATTTTGTCGTATTTTTTCATTTTATATGAATTGTAGAGGATAGAGTTGTGTGAGGTTTGGTGTGTTGAACGAAAAAGTGCTTTTGCCACCCCCACCCCCCACTTTTGTTCTGTTACATCAATTATTTGTTGATGTTCCACTTTAGTTCAGTGCTGCTTCGAAAACATCTTAAAGAAATAAAGCAGGGTAATATGTTGAAGGTGTAGTAATATAATAAGCAAAAAAATAAACACGCCGTTTAAAACAGAAGTCTAAATGAAGAAATATATCCTTGTCCTTGAAATTGGAAGTTGCTTTCTTTGCTTCAATTTCCCATTTAATTCAGCCATTGTGATAAATGTTTACAATTTGCTAGGTTATTTTGTCCCCTTTAGGTTAAATAAAAAATAATAATAATAATGTAATACATTTGTCAGATGGCTTGATTTACGAAGTTGCCTTTCATAAAAGTTATTTTTGGAGAGAGTTGTGGTGTCAAAGGACAGTTTACATTTTCCTTCGTACAAGTATAGTAAGATATCTGAAGAAAAAAAACATGTAAAATATAAAAATATAAATGCTGCAGATAAAGGCTACAAGGGAATTAAAATTTTTGGGGGGAAAATAGGTCACTGAATCTTTTGACCCAACTATACAATTTCATTTGAGTTGTTTCTAAGTCTTTAAAAACTATTATACCTTACAGTTGATCATATATATATATGATCAATTGCAACATAATTTTATGTATTGTTTCTTTAAGTTTAGTTTGTTTTGTGCATTTCAGTGAAATTTCTTCCCCTTCTTTACCCAACAAAATTGTGACTACTGATTATCCATAATATGGCTTGATTTTTTTTGTTTTACATGAAAAGAATTGAGTGTTTCCAGTAATGGCAGTCGATTGCTTGAAGGTTGATTAACTTCATGTACTTTTCCTTCTACTTGTTTCAGAAATATGTGGCTGTTTCATTGTGTGCTGATGTCATATGGCATAGTAAGATCTCAAATGAAGAGGGATATACAAAAGCAATATAGTATTTTGGCACACCATAACTCTACAACCTTACGATGTTGATGTATTTTTGTTAAAAAATACATGGGGTTTATTTGTGACATGCGTTACTTTTATTTACTACACCCCCCACCCCCATGAATAAGGCCCAAATTACTTTTCCTATAAAGTTTGATAAGTCGCTTGCCTATATAATTTTTTGTGGCTGTTGAATGAGAGGTGGTAGGAGTATGGCGTTCATAATGCAAAATCCAATCCAACATAAATAATTTTTGCTCTAATACCATCTTATCCATTCATTTTCGTCTGCTTCTTGACCTTAATGGATGTCTAGCCTGCCATCTGCTAGCTTTAATCTAGCCTGGATGGGTATTTTCCCTCAGTTCATTCAGTTTTGTTGCAGATGTTAGCATGAGAAATACTACATGTATGCTACATCAGCAGAGTGTAAATTGTTAAGAAGTGTGAATTTACAAGTGAAATTTGGGAAAAGTTGCTTTTTTGGAGCACCCTCAATGCTTTGGTTTTCTTAGTTGAAAATGTGTGCATTTTTTCTGTACCACTTCTGTGGGAAATTTGGTTTAAAGCATTATTGATAAATATTTTAAGGGGGGAATTTGAATGTGGTAATGAAATAGAAATGATATCGCCCCATTCAACAATGACCAACAGATACCTTTGAAAAACTTGTCCTTAATTGGGCACAAGGATTTAAGTTTTTAAACTTTCTCTGGCATCAAATGTCAAATAAAAAAAAATAAGAAAAAAAGATAAAAACAATGTAAATGTGCTTATTCCCCTTTACAAGTGAAAAGGTTTATTTTGTTGACTTGTTCTGAGATACACTTTGGGGTACATTTGTGATCTTGACAGTAAGATCTATAAAGTATTTTATGTATTGGTGCTAATGTTCATACACTACAGCAAAGACGTAATCTTCAAATGTGTGTAAGAAAAAGGGCCACACAGTCTTTCTGAAAGATTTGTGCTTATTTTAACAAACCGGTTGGGCCTTGTTCTTGAGACTAGCTCAAGACCTAGTTTGTTAAAGTGTGTAATCCAAGACTGTATGGAAAAGGCCTTTGTAGACCATAACCTAGGAGAGATGATTTTGTATGACCCAGTTTGAAACGGCTTGTGTGTGTGTTTGTTTCACCACATTATTTCCTCATTGGGAGTTTTATTATTGTTTTACAAAGATCATAAATATCCAGTTCATTGAAATGTATAGTGGTAGAACCCGAGTGTGAAGGCGCACAATTATTTTACTGTATGCTATAACTGGGTACAGCAGTGCGTATAGACACCTTTATTGGATTTGTATTTAGTTAACAAATAACATGTTGCAATTCAGTTAAATTTTTCCATTTTAAAATACTGACAGATTCCAAAATGCAATTACATATTGTTGGCATTACTTTCTCTAATCAATACCCAAATTAATATTTGTTCTGACAAGCACCTTGAGTTAAATATTGCCGTCATCCAAAATTGTTACTTGTATTAGTTTGGTTTGTTCATTAAGCAGCTTGTTTATGGTGGGTGGGTGACAGAGGACAAAAGCAATTTAGATTTAAGCATTTTGAGAAAATGCATACTATAGTACATGTGTGAGACAGTCAAATATAAAAGAACATCATAGACAGATTATTTACAGTTAAAGAAATTTGAAATGGTTCCTCTCTTAGTTTAAACAGACTCGTTTTAAAAATGGAAAAGAGTGACTTAATTTTTTGTATCTTTCATGTCTAACTGTGTGTGTGTGTGTG
>NW_015548200.1:809811-816688 GCF_001515605.1 Sinocyclocheilus anshuiensis | reverse complement strand
GAGTGAGTGAGTGAGTGAGTGAGAGAGTGAGTGAGTGTGTGTGAGAGAGAGGTGATATGGTTGCTGGAGAAAGACCTGAGTACTCGTGTCTATGGGAGACTGAAAATTGCATTATTTGCATTTTTTCTAAGGTTTTGGTTTGGCAAGTACATTTGGAGAGGATGACTTTCAAGATCTTAAAGGTTTAAGTTTTGCAATGTTGTATAACTTCTAAAGCAAAACTCTCTCTTAATTGGAGCCCAGCCCTGTATTTTTCCTCTGAATACCTGATGAAAGTCACCAAACCCCAACACAAAGTTGGTTGCATTGTTCTAATGCCATGTACATCAGAGTACATCATTTTGTTTCATTGTGACATTTTTAAACCTTTAATAAACATTTAAAAAAAAAAAACATAGTCCTTGTTTATTTGTGACTGCAGGAGAGAGACTTTATTACTAACTTACTAACCACAAACAACCTGGATTTTATGTTTCTAAACGAAACATCCGCAGTTGGAATCAGCTTCCAGAAGAGATCAGATGTGCTAAAACATTAGTCACATTTAAATGCAGACTCAAAACTCATCTGTTTAGCTCTGCATTTATTGAATGAGCACTGTGCGATGTCCGAACTGATTCGCCTCTGGCTTGCTTAGTTGGGGACACTTCATTTCCAGCGATACTGTTGACTTGATTGCAAAGATACTATTTAAACTGAGCTGGATGTTGACATCACTGAATTCAATGATGAACTGTCTTTAACTGAAAAATTTGTGTTTACTATTGTCATTTTGCATTATTGACACTATTTTCCTAATTAATGCTGTTCAGTTGCTTTGACACAATCTGTATTGTTAAAAGCGCTATATAAATAAAGGTGACTTGACTTGACTTGACTTGATTGCACTATGTTTTATGTATAATAGTTTTCTTAAATTCATTTTAAACCTCTTAAATCAATTTTTTAAATCATTTTCAAAGTTTTTAAATTCCTTGTTTTATTGTTGTGATTATTTTTTTTCTTTTCTTTTATGTAAAGCACTTTGAATTACCTTGAATTATGAAATGTGCTATATAAATAAACTTGCCTTGCCTTGCCTTTATGACATAGCGATCTGGGAAGTGATTGTACTACATTTTGAATAGGTATATATTCAATACACATTAAGCTTTGACACTGAGCCAACCTGCTATAACAGAATCAGACTGAGGGACGTGCTTAATCTGTAAGTGAAACCCTGACCTTAACTTGTCACAGAAAATGACTTCACAAATAATGTAATTTGCTTTTTAAAGGATATTCTCAGTGTTTTCTCTCAGTGCTTAGAGTAGGCCTAATCAAATGTTATAGCCTACCATGTACCAGCCACAGTAAAATCCAGCTACAAATAGTTGCATGTTTCAAGTGCATTAAATCGGTACATGTCTCCTGGTAGTAGTGAAATTAAAGGTTTAAAAAGTAAATAAAAAGTTATGTCAGTAGCATCAAATGCACACAACTGGGTGAACTCCTGGTAAGTAACTATTTGTATTTTAGATTTTAAAGTATGTAGACAGTGCAACTGATGAAATACTGCTATTTGCAGCCAGTGGTCAGGCGCGTTCATTGTAAAGCTGCTGTGAGGAGTGAGGGAGGTTCACGTTAATCAGCCTGATGCAGGTTTGGGGGTTTGTTTTAGTTACTATAGCAACCGTTTGTCTTCTGGTTACTGATAAAATACCGCCTACGGTTTCATCACTGTTAAAACTAGCAATAAACCGTATCTACGCATTAAAACAAACTTCACACCCTCTGTACACGCGACACGACAAAACTATAATAAATCACCGAAGAGTACAATATACACTGGGCAGCTGCGTAGACGGGGAGCGTTGTAGTTAGTTTTATCGCGTCGCTCAGTGTCTACAGTGTCTACAGGGCACTGGAGGTCACTTCCTGATTTACTGACTGTCGGCAATACGTCCTAACACTTTCAAAACGCTCTGCCTCGATTTAAATGACAACGGTTTGCGTGCCTGAAAAGCGACGTTACCTACACAGGTGGAAGTAGCCATAGTTTTTGACTTTATTTGATGCAGACCAGCACTTCATTCAGTCGTAGCGCAGGTGGATTCATCGACTCGTATGTTTTCCTGGCACATTTATATCGGTGAGGATGTTTTAAAATGGCGGTGGCAGCGTCACAACAGGTAAGATACTTTTCATTAGCTTTTTTATCTCGCTGTTAGCGTTACTCGTGCGCAAATAGAGTTCGAGCCTTTTGCAGTCAGACACTTGCCGTAATGTAGAAGTTTAATGTCTCCTGAACCTAGCGAAGTGCACAAGCAAGGCGAAAAGTTTTGAGTGAAGTTTAGCGTTTAGGTGATAAATGAAATGCAGAAGTACTTGTAAAAGCGGACAGTGTTATATTATAAGAGTAATAATAATAGTGTTTGATGTGTTGTTTATTGGAGGGTCTGGAGTAAAGGTGAGGAGGTGATGGACACACACACATCCTTCCACCTGCAGCAGGAACATGGCAGAAGCAGAGCACACGTCCTGTGAAAGCAACACAAACGGTCAACGCATTGATGGTAAGTTCAAAGTAACTTTGTAGCCATAACAGCTACATCCTCCAAGTTGTTTGTTTAGGGCCCTGGATGTCAAAATGATTGCACATTAGCATCACTGGTTCTTGAGACATGGGGGAAACTATGCTTGAGTGTAATCCGATAAAGCTTCAGAAATGTATTGACAAATAGAAAAGTCTAGCATGCACTTCAATGATTGAAATGAGACTACAGGACAGTTAAAAAAACTTGTATAATTATTGTAAAAAAATAAAAATAAAATCTTGCAATATTGATAAATTAAACATATGTTGAACATCAGTGATTACAAGTGTATTAAATGCAGTGGGCATTTTGTGTTTATACAGTTGCTAGTTATGAATAGTAAAGTGCAACAGTGCTCGCCCACTTTTTCAGCATAGTTCCAGAAGTAATTTTCTCCTAGGGATTTTCCTGATTTACTGACTATGAACCAAACAAAAGGTATGAACCAAACCAACCAGCTGGTGAATCGCAACAATACACATTTTGATTTGAAGCAAAAAAGTATTTGAAAAACAGACCAAGAGACAAAATGCACAAGACTGTATGTGTGAGTGCATGCGCATATATATATATATATGTGTATATATATGTATATATATATATATATATGTATATATATATATATATATGTATATATATATATATATATGTATATATATATATATATATGTATATATATATATATATATGTATATATATATATATATATGTATATATATATATATATATGTATATATATATATATATATGTATATATATATATATATATGTATATATATATATATATATGTATATATATATATATATATGTATATATATATATATATATGTATATATATATATATATATGTATATATATATATATATATGTATATATATATATATATATGTATATATATATATATATATGTATATATATATATATATATGTATATATATATATATATATGTATATATATATATATATATGTATATATATATATATATATGTATATATATATATATATATGTATATATATATATATATATGTATATATATATATATATATGTATATATATATATATATATGTATATATATATATATATATGTATATATATATATATATATGTATATATATATATATATATGTATATATATATATATATATGTATATATATATATATATATGTATATATATATATATATATGTATATATATATATATATATGTATATATATATATATATATGTATATATATATATATATATGTATATATATATATATATATGTATATATATATATATATATGTATATATATATATATATATGTATATATATATATATATATGTATATATATATATATATATGTATATATATATATATATATGTATATATATATATATATATGTATATATATATATATATATGTATATATATATATATATATGTATATATATATATATATATGTATATATATATATATATATGTATATATATATATATATATGTATATATATATATATATATGTATATATATATATATATATGTATATATATATATATATATGTATATATATATATATATATGTATATATATATATATATATGTATATATATATATATATATGTATATATATATATATATATGTATATATATATATATATATGTATATATATATATATATATGTATATATATATATATATATGTATATATATATATATATATGTATATATATATATATATATGTATATATATATATATATATGTATATATATATATATATATGTATATATATATATATATATGTATATATATATATATATATGTATATATATATATATATATGTATATATATATATATATATGTATATATATATATATATATGTATATATATATATATATATGTATATATATATATATATATGTATATATATATATATATATGTATATATATATATATATATGTATATATATATATATATATGTATATATATATATATATATGTATATATATATATATATATGTATATATATATATATATATGTATATATATATATATATATGTATATATATATATATATATGTATATATATATATATATATGTATATATATATATATATATGTATATATATATATATATATGTATATATATATATATATATGTATATATATATATATATATGTATATATATATATATATATGTATATATATATATATATATGTATATATATATATATATATGTATATATATATATATATATGTATATATATATATATATATGTATATATATATATATATATGTATATATATATATATATATGTATATATATATATATATATGTATATATATATATATATATGTATATATATATATATATATGTATATATATATATATATATGTATATATATATATATATATGTATATATATATATATATATGTATATATATATATATATATGTATATATATATATATATATGTATATATATATATATATATGTATATATATATATATATATGTATATATATATATATATATGTATATATATATATATATATGTATATATATATATATATATGTATATATATATATATATATGTATATATATATATATATATGTATATATATATATATATATGTATATATATATATATATATGTATATATATATATATATATGTATATATATATATATATATGTATATATATATATATATATGTATATATATATATATATATGTATATATATATATATATATGTATATATATATATATATATGTATATATATATATATATATGTATATATATATATATATATGTATATATATATATATATATGTATATATATATATATATATGTATATATATATATATATATGTATATATATATATATATATGTATATATATATATATATATGTATATATATATATATATATGTATATATATATATATATATGTATATATATATATATATATGTATATATATATATATATATGTATATATATATATATATATGTATATATATATATATATATGTATATATATATATATATATGTATATATATATATATATATGTATATATATATATATATATGTATATATATATATATATATGTATATATATATATATATATGTATATATATATATATATATGTATATATATATATATATATGTATATATATATATATATATGTATATATATATATATATATGTATATATATATATATATATGTATATATATATATATATATGTATATATATATATATATATGTATATATATATATATATATGTATATATATATATATATATGTATATATATATATATATATGTATATATATATATATATATGTATATATATATATATATATGTATATATATATATATATATGTATATATATATATATATATGTATATATATATATATATATGTATATATATATATATATATGTATATATATATATATATATGTATATATATATATATATATGTATATATATATATATATATGTATATATATATATATATATGTATATATATATATATATATGTATATATATATATATATATGTATATATATATATATATATGTATATATATATATATATATGTATATATATATATATATATGTATATATATATATATATATGTATATATATATATATATATGTATATATATATATATATATGTATATATATATATATATATGTATATATATATATATATATGTATATATATATATATATATGTATATATATATATATATATGTATATATATATATATATATGTATATATATATATATATATGTATATATATATATATATATGTATATATATATATATATATGTATATATATATATATATATGTATATATATATATATATATGTATATATATATATATATATGTATATATATATATATATATGTATATATATATATATATATGTATATATATATATATATATGTATATATATATATATATATGTATATATATATATATATATGTATATATATATATATATATGTATATATATATATATATATGTATATATATATATATATATGTATATATATATATATATATGTATATATATATATATATATGTATATATATATATATATATGTATATATATATATATATATGTATATATATATATATATATGTATATATATATATATATATGTGTATATATATGTATATATGTATATGTGTATATATGTATATGTGTATATATATGTGTATGTGTATATATATGTGTATGTGTATATATATGTGTATGTATATATATATGTGT